>NC_134412.1:5348151-5380651 GCF_038048845.1 Mixophyes fleayi
TAGTTTTTGTTTTTACATAGAAAGTATTGATGTCACTTATAGCTGAGAAGACAAAGTATGTGACCCTACAGACTGTCAGCAGCTCGTCTGTGACCAACGTACACGGAATAACACAATGTGTGTGTTGTGTGCAGAACATTTATATACAGGATTTTACGATCAATGCTTCCAATATGGCCGTTGCTCATAATTCTGGCCTCACTCTGCAATGTCAGCTAACGGTCCCAGTGTTGAATGTGTGCAGCCAAATCGAGTCCAGTCCCCCAAGAATGATCTTATCGTAACTGACCGTAAATCCAGACAGTGGGATGACTGCGGTCTGCCGCTCCGCTCAGCCCCTCCTACGACCCACAACTGGCCCCCAAGTTCTGCAAGCCCAATTCTTAAGTTTGGCCAACTACGTTGCACCTTATTCTGAATGGTTTAATCCACGTTGTGATCTAGCTCCCAATAATGTTTTTGGAGTTTATTTCCCATCCATCCAATAATTGTCACAGTATCTGATCTCCGTTGTCATCGCTTATAAGCAGAGAGGACGACGTGTGACTTGTTTCTCGGTATTAGTCACAAATGAAAACTATCGCAGTGTGGAAAGTTTCACCTCTTTCTCGCTATTTGCTGAATGAGATCATCGTCTTTACTAGAGATTGTGCTGAGGGCTTCTTATCTGATCAAAATAAACTGAAAATTGTCACGTTTGCAGTTTTGGGTTTTTTCCTTGTTTCTTTTTAATCTGTTCTGTGCAAAATATTATTCACGACGTGTAAAACCGTTAAAGGCCAACGTCGCCCAACACGGCGTCTATAACGGCAACTGTCTACTTAACCAGAAGTCTCCTTTAAGTCCTCTACGGTCAACATAACAACAGGGAGGATCTTAAACCTCATTTTTACCTTTCAGTTTTTTAACTCCGTATAGTTGTTTTTTTTTAGTGGATTTGGGCCAAAAAAACTTAAACGTGTTTACTTTGTTCATTAATTAATTTTTTTTATTTTTTTTTTTCAATTGTCATTGGAGCAAGGATTCAGCCATATTCGTAATATTTAACCTCCAGGGGGCGCTGTTCTATCAGTCTCTTTATAGCTCAGTGGTGCAAGGGGAGAAATGCGTCAGTAAATAGATGGCGATATTCTCAGCTACAGTTTCCTGTAAGAATTGCTTATATGTATATTTGTTAGTGGATGCCATATAGTCTCTGTTTTCATATTCTCACTTTAAGGTGTGTGTGTGTGTGTGTGTGTGTGTGTATATGTATGTATATATATATATATATATTATATATGTGTGTGTTAAGTAAGACAAATCTGAGGTACAATTAAGTATTTTCTATAGACTTTGCCAATGGAAGACGCTTTAGTGGCCAAACGTTAGACATACATTATACTATGTGCTTTCCCGGGTATTGCAATCTATTAGCTTAATGGACCCCACAACCAACCACCACAACAACCGTATCGGCAGCGAGGACTCAAGATAGAGCTGTGTACGTGGAGGAAGATATTGTCCTGCGCGCAGCAACTTTCTCTCCATTGAAGGACGCTGTAAACATTTAATGCAAGGTGCAATATAAGTTCTGTCAATGTATGGAAACATTTACCTATAGATCTGTGAATGTGTTTAGTGCCGTCTTTGTGAGGCTTTATAGGATATCGGGCCTGAGTGTATTTCATCTTATTCTAAAAAATTTTAAAAAATCTGCATTGACTTTTGATGGAGGAAAGAAGTCTGATGTCTGTGTTTGTGGGGACGGGGGGGGGGGACGGTGTGCAGCCGATGTCAGACTTGGCAGGAGCTGAGAGTGAAGATCTAGACATGAAAGATGTGTTTAGACGCGGAGGTCGCAGGCTCTGCCGTTCTACCTACAGTGTTCCAAAAACAGATTTCTGAGAACAACACAGGAAGTCAAAACCCATCTTATTATAATCTACACGAGCTGTGAGAGATCTCAGAGCTGCGGAGGGCTGGTCTGTACTGTGCAGCCGCCTCTGCTTCCATCCGTACGCAAGACCTGTTGTAAAATTTAATATATATATATATATATATATATATATTATATATGTGTCCTTTCATCACTAGATATAATTGTTCAGAGTAAAATTCAAAAGGTGTTGTAAAATCATTGGAATATATTGTAACAATAACCTACTTTTACCCCCTCAAACATATATGAAAATCTATAATCTCAGTCCATATTTGCCCCCAGTATGACGACATTTCCATGGGATGGATAATTGAAGTTATTGGCTACAGAAAGCTACACTTACGGCTGTTTCCTTGTATTGTTTGCAAGAAAACAAAAAAAAACCATAAACAAAATCTTGTTCTAAGCTCCAGCACTGAAGAACGTTGTATAAGGAATGACCAGTTCCACGTCTTATGTTCTGTATCTGATTAAATTTGCATGTGGTCTAATATATATATATGTTGGTAAAAACCACAAGTGTGTTGAAAATCCACATACAGTAATGTGTTCACAACATTAGGTGTGGATTGAATACACATAATTACTATTTATATAGCACCACAAATTATGCGGTGCTGTACAAAAAAAAAATATTTGCCATCGGAGCTTACAGTCTAGATTCCCTACAACGCACACTAGGGTTAATTTTGGCAGTAATCACTTAACCTACCAGTAAGTCTTTGCAGTGTGGGAGGAAACTAGATTTTATGTTATATTTAAAAAAATATTTTTTGTTTTTTGGGGTTTTTTTTAAATTGTTTTTTGGGGGGGGGGGTTTATCTGTTTGTGGAATATGTAGATTGACATAACCTTTTATTCTAAAATTAGTTTAATACAATCTTTATTGTATATTTGTATCAATACATGTTCAGTGGCATTCATATAAGCACTAACATGTTATATTGTAAGACATTATTTATGAAGTTCTTTGTTATTTGTCTGATTGGAGCCATATTAATGTAATTGGTTTGATTTTTGGATCAGTTTTCTCCGGCATCAGTTTAAACTCCGGTAACTTTTATCAATTTCCAATAATTTACACAATAACATTCCATATAATATTATCTAACTTATGTTTACAATGATTATTGCTGGCAGCTAGAACCGGTTGAGTCATTAATGCTCCTATAGTGACACCCCCCCCCCTCCACAGCTTAGCAACAATTAGGGTTTCATTCACTGGTTTTACTCATTGCCCACTGTTCTGTTCTGTGATACAATGTATTTCTACAACAATATTTCATAGCAGCAGTTACTTTTGTATGTTTTATTGTTACTGTTACTATATTGTTACATTATTGATCATAATCCTGCCATAGAGTGTGAAACTATTGTAATACCCCCTTATTGCTGTTCTGTATTCATCCTCTTAATATTAATATTACATAATTTTGTTCTTAAACACTTGAGTGTAGCAGTAATAATCCCTGTACTTATTTTCATCATACTTTATTTCTCCTTTACAAAAGGGCAGTAATGGTTTTCATTTTTATAAAGTGTCACTTTTGTTTGTGGTGCTCTGAACATTCTTTTTTTTGGCAGCCATGATGTCCTAAGCAACCTGATCTTTCTGTAAATGACCCATTTAATGTATGTAGCTATAAAGCGATGCTGGCAATGGGGCGATGAGAATCTCTGTGGATATTTACTTACTTGGTCTAGATGAATGCTACAGAGTTTCTCTACTACAATACTAAAATCCAGACTCCACAATTAAAGATCACACAATATTTTGAACGTCTGTTATTCCCAAAACGTTGTCATTATTTTCACTCCTGGAATAAAGTGGGTTTATAACTTTTAAAAGACCTTGAAGCAATGTTTTGTCTGTATTTTCGACTCCAGTACTGTGAGCCTTTCTGAATGACCTGGTTGGAATTTCACAAAGTTATTACAAGTTATATATAATAATTTGGGAAGAACAAACACGTAATTGAGCAAATACTGTATTCCGCATAGGACCGACGTCATTTTTTCAATGATCAAAACCAAACTTCAAGTCGACCCTCCATACAAAAAGAGCACAAATATTGTTCTTGGTATAAAACGTAATATTTTATTAATATGAAAATACATAATATAAGTGAATATCTTAATATTTACATGATCATATAGAAAAGGGGGGTAAAGGAAATGTACCGGAACAAGAGCGTGAGAATATTTAAGTTAAGACTAGACGTAGCTGAGTAGACAAGGCCGGAATGTGGAGCGTCTCTGTCTCCAATCAACCCAGTTTCCATGCTTGCTTCGAACCCTTGAGAAGGTTCCACCCGTCACCTCGTGACCGGTATCCACAGTATTCTTTAGTGCTTTTACAAGAACGGTCTTGTAGTGCTTGGTTGCCACTTAGGACTTTACCCCAGTTCATTCTGCAGGTCCTCTGAATCGGTTCCACCCTCGGGACCTTCACAGTCTGTTCATTGTATCGTCATCGTTGACCATCTACAATTTCTTGGCTCTCTGGCTGTGGCTCTTGGATTCTTGCTGAAGTCCTTGCGCCGGTCGGTTGAGAAGCTCTTGGAGGTCGCAAACGAATTTGTATACGTATCTCTGGCCCCCGGTCTTATGAATAATGTTTTTGTGGTAATAATATCGCAGACCTCGGCTAAGTTTCTCGTAGTTCATCCTGGGTTTGTTCTTTCGTCTACCCCATCTCCGTGCCACCTAAACGAACAGGGATCAGTGGGTCAAGAGGAAGCAGGAAGGAGGCTTAAAACTAAAGCGGCAAACATTCAAAAAACAAATAGCAATAAAATAAAGAATATTGTGTATTAAGACGGTCAAAGACCTCGAAATAAAAGCTGAAAATTTGAATTTGTTTAGTGGGTAAGTAGAAGGGTAACGTACCTCGTTGGGGTCCGAAAGCTTGAATTCCCATCCGTTCCCTGTCCAGCTAATGAGCTTCTGGCAGGAGGAATCTTGCAGTAATTCTAGGAGAAATTGCCAAAGTTGGATTGGACCAGATCCACCTATTAGCAAAAAGGAGAAAAGTAATTAAATCAGTTGGACTCTCGGATGACCAGGGCGTCAAAATAAACTACAGTTCCAATAACAGCTGGTTTTAAAATGTTTCCTTAAAATACATCTGACAGGTCATATTTTAAGGATATCCCTGGTTCAGATCTGCATGAGACAATGATATTGTCCACAAAACTAAACACTCTATAGGCTTAACGGGAAATAGTTTTTCTTTAAAAGTTTATCTGTGCTTAGAGTAGAGTTTCCAACCCCTCTCTTCAAGTACCTCGCCATCAGTAGAGGTTACCGTATATTCTCAAACAGGGTAATCCGTCAAACATGCACAAACAGATGGCTAATTGGTGCATGTAATATACCCCTATATATAACGGATGGTTTATAGGTAGAGGGGGGGGCCTCACCTGATGGGGGAGGCTTAGTGTCCTTGATCCCAGCCCCCTTCTGACTGTGAGCCGAGTAATATCTGTCTTTATTCGTTCCACATCGGCTAATTGTCAGTGTTTGTTGGAAGCCACTTTCATTGTAGTCAATTCCTGGAAAGCGACACCAATTAGTGACACAATTCTACACAAATAACACAACAAGCTACTTACAATCTGCGCAACTTGTGATACATATAATAATGATACATATAATGTCATGTTAAAAAGCTATAACAAAACTATAAAATAATTATTATTAAAGTGGTTCTTGTGTATATATACAGCACGTGGACATTGTCTAACTGCAGAGCAAGATTCATAAAACAGAAAAGTAATAATTACTGTCATTTTTTTCAATTGATAGAGAATGATGTATTACATCTCTATGTAATTACTACACACACTATTAGCCAATAAAGAAATATATACACAATTTACTTTACATGATTTTTAAGTATTACTTAACCTACAAATATAAGTTAACATGTAAAGGAGCCACTGATACAATTCATAAACATCTTTGTAAAAGTTTTAGGAGCTTAGATATGTGAGATAAAATTGTGTTTGTGGGGAAACAATTTTTCCTATGCAGAGCAAACTTCCTGTGTTTAAGCCAACTAAAGAACAGGGGGGGAATCTCGGCATCAGAAATGGCATCTGATGGGTTGTTATATTTGTGAATTTTAAGACTTATTCAATCAATGTTTGTTGTGTTCATAACCTAACCCTCAGTTCTTACCCGTCTGGGGGTCTCCGTGCGCTGCAGACTTCTGGTTGCTGGAATTTAGATGCGTTCTTATCTCAGGAGACTGGTTACAGGTCATCCATGATGCCTCATCCCAGCTGGGCCATTCCTGGGAAGCCCAAGCGAAGCTCTGATCTCCCACCGACCCGTTGCCCGAGTTCTGGGAGAAAGCGTCTGACATTGGCGTAAATGGGGGGTCCTGCTGGGCGTGGTACAGAGATTCCTCAGTATGGTGGATCATCTCCTGGCGAGAGGAGGGGATCAGCATCTCCTCAGTCAGCGCAGGTAGTAACGTCTGGAACGAGGGCAGGTATTCCTCCAGGGGACCCTGTGTTGTACCTTTAATATAAAATACATGTTTAAACCAACTGCATAAAGCTGTTGTGGAACTACAAGTACAAGCATGCTCAGCCAGCCAGAGAGCAAACTCTCCAGCAACTGTGGAACTACAAGTGCCTGCATACCCTGACAGGCAAAGACCGATGAGACTTGTAGTTCCACAACAGCTGACGAAGCCTTTCTCTGACATAAACATGCATTAAATTCAGGATCTACTTTGACTTTTAAATACATTTGCTACATAATCCCATTTATCTGCATGAAGACATTTAAAGGTCCCATTGCCCATTGTTTAAATGAGTGAGAGTTGATGTAGCTCCGTTATTAAACATAAGGCTGCCTACCTTGGGTGTAGTGCTCCCAGTAATACAGGGACTGCTCTGTGAAGTCCTCACAGGAGGGGGGGTTGGAGCACACGGCTGAGTTGGGGTACAGTCCTTTCCCGGCACTCAGCCCAATATCTTGGAGGAAACCCGGATCTTCCAGCCTGAAATCTAAAAGAGAAAAATGACTTTTACCTCCTGTGTGTGCAGGACACCGAGTGCTCTGTATATAACAATAATCATCAGATGCAACATAACATCTATTCACTGTGTCACACATACATGGGAATTATCAGCACTGGGACATAAATATTATGCTCAGATCAGACACATAGTAATAATATTGTGTCATTAATATTGTAGCAATTTCTTTAAACAAGAACGGATCTGATTACAGATAATGTTTCTATGTAGTTACTGGGTTATTTCCGGCCCCAAGTACTAGAGACTGTGCCAGGTTTAGAAGGGGGATTGCTGGAACCTGTAGTTCCATAAGTCTAGGTTGCTATCGCTGTTTATAATGGACATTTTTTATTGAGAGGCAGCTCTGTGTATACCACACTCAGGACCTGTGTATACCACACTCACATTCTGTATACCACACTCAGGCTCTGTGTATACCACACTCAGGACCTGTGTATACCACACTCACATTCTGTATACCACACTCAGGACCTGTGTATACCACACTAAGGCTCTGTGTATACCACACTCAGGCTCTGTGTATACCACACTAAGGCTCTGTGTATACCACACTCACATTCTGTATACCACACTCAGGCTCTGTGTATACAACACTAAGGCTCTGTGTATACCACACTTATTTTGTGTATACCACACTCACACTCTGTGTATACCACACTCAGGCTCTGTGTATACCACACTCACACTCATGCTGCTATACAGAGAGAGCTGACAGTCTTTACCTGAGCTGCGGTCCATGTTTGGGACCTCCTGTGGTGCCAGCTCCGTGCAGTAAAAGCTGCTTAGATCCATCTGTGGGAGGGAGAGATAAAGTCACTTCTGTAATCTGGGGAAGGAGGGGGGTGGTACATGAATGGTTCTGTATATTGGGGTGCTGGGAATAACATAGGGGGGTCTAGAAACAGTACAGTTACTAGAGCTAAGATTCGGGGTTTGCAGTATTGGGCTTGGAATATGAGCTCTGTATAAGGAGTGAGGTGTCTGCAGTTTTGGGGGCGCTGAGATGAAGAAGGGGAACTGCCTTAAGTATGATTGCTGGGCAGAATGGGGGTGCCAATGTTATGAGGAATATTGGGGTGCTTCTGAGGACACTTGGGGTTCAGGCTCAGGATAAGGGGGTGTGGTGGGCTCAGGACAATGGGGTGTGGTGGGCTCAGGACAATGGGGTGTGGTGGGCTCAGGATAAGGGGGTGTGGTGGGCTCAGCATAAGGGGGTGTGGTGGGCTCAGACCTCTTACCTCTGTCTCTGTAGAGCTGCTGGTCGGTGCTTTTCTATAGGGACCTTTGCAGTGTCCTAGATGATGGGCATCCAGCTCTTCCCTGCTCTACCCTGCCCCATCTATATATACAGCCAGCCGCTCTCTGATTGGCTGCCAGAGCTGTGACGTTTCCTCTCTTCAGGGGGGGAGAGTTTCCATGATGTCAGAGAATCACAACTCCAGACTCCAGCCCCCTTGTGGGGTCTTATCAGTGGGGTCAGATGGCAGCCTGACACCAGGGAGGAGGGGAGGGGGCTCCTTGTGACCCATCACTCACAGCAGAGGAAGAGGGATCACTAAAATATGGTCCAACACTCATTAACTAGGAGAAAATACTGAGATCTATAAATATCCCAATATACACAGTGTGAGCTCAGCAGCTCAGTGTCCTGGGGTTATAGTCACCCAGAGATATCTACAGGTATTGTGGAAACTTTATGTGTCACATAAGATATATGTGAGAGGTCTGTGCATGACATTACAACCTAATATATAACAATCACACACATGTATAGGAGGTAGATAAGACAGATATATATATATATATATATATATATATATATATATATATATATATATATGAAATTATAGATTTATAGATATTAAATACATCAATAGATATTAGATAGATAGATATGAGATATATAGATATTAATTAGATAGATAGATATGGGATAGATAGATAGATAGATAGATAGATAGATATGGGATAGATAGATAGATAGATAAATAGATAGATATGAGATAGATATGAGATAGGTAGATAGATAGATATATATGAGATAGATAGATATGAGATAGATAGATAGATAGATAGATAGATAGATAGATAGATAGATATGAGATAGATAGATAGATAGATAGATATGACATAGATATGGGATAGATAGATAGATAGATAGATAGATAGATAGATAGATAGATATGGGATAGATAGATAGATAGATAGATATGAGATAGATAGATAGATATGAGATAGGTAGATAGATATGAGATAGGTAGATAGATAGATAGATATGGGATAGATAGATAGATAGATAGATATGGGATAGATAGATAGATAGATAGATAGATAGATAGATAGATAGATAGATAGATAACATACAATTTCTGCTTGCAGTAGTAACACTAGACAGTACAGTGTGAATATAATCTTTTAGTAAAATTTTGTGTCATAAAATAAATAAAATATATATATATATAATATTATCAGGGTCTGAACACGCAGACTCTTTCTTTCTACAACATACACCCCACATTATAGAAACCTGCGCTTGGTGTAATTGTGGGGTCCAGATGTGAATCCACTATTGTATTGATTATTGTTTTTGTGTTACATTTTGCAACATTTTATTAAGCTTGTGATGCGTTTGCGTCTCCCCACCGCTACCACAGAACTGCTGGAGATCTTAGGGGTGCGTCCTTGTCCTCTCCCAGTTTTGTGATGGACGTCCCTTAGTCTGTGCGTTATACATCAGAGATACTGTTCCTGTGTCAGAGACCTAACTCGTTGTCTCCAATAACTGCTGTATCTTCTCCGCTCCCCATGTCCTCATCAGTAACTTCTCTTCTTCACCGTGGATCTGAGTCATTTCACGAAATAACCACACACCATTCATAGGTACTCACACGCCCATTGTGGTCAATAGACAATCTTCAGGTCTATCCCAGCTGCCTCCATCATGGGTGATTGTAAAACTCCAGGGAGTATATTTACTAAACTGCGGGTTTGAAAAAGTGGAGATGTTGCCTATAGCAACCAATCAGATTCTAGTTATCATTTATTTAGTACATTCTACAAAATGACAGCTACAATCTTATTGGTTGCTATAGGCAACATCTCTACTTTTCCAAACCTGCAGTTTAGTAAATATACTCCTATACCTCATTTTTCTATTCTACTTAATTAAATACATAATAATTAATTAGTCTAATGAGCCTTAGCTGGAAGCCTCGGTTCCCCTAATGTGGAAAAAACTAAAAGTCTAAAAAAATAAATAGATAAGCTTTATTTAAAAATTAAAGTCAATTTTAAAACATTTATTTAACAAAAGAAAAAAAAAGTTTTGTTCACAGCAGACTCCTGAGACGGGGATAACAGAACGGGTGTTTTGGGGGTACGATATCGCTGTGTAAATAGGTGTCCGCATGGGCAGTTTCACCAGCGCATTTTACCATCAGCGGTAACTCTCACGCAGAATAGTCAGAGAAATCCCCATCGCCGTCAGAAAAACCCAACGATTGGGCTTTTTGCCCCTTTTAGTAAATTCACCCCAATGTGCACATTAATATGTCTCAAAAGTTCTTAGTTTTATTATAGATTGTGAGCTCTTCTGAATAGAGGCCTCTATGGTTAATACATTGCAATCCAGTAACTTGGCATCTTATAGCAACTATGGAATCGCCTTATGGAACAACCTTTTCTGCTTTGGAGGCCAATTGGTTTGCAAACTGATTGCTATAATACTTCATATATTCGAACAACTTTCCTAGAATTCTCTGGAAGCCGATAGCTGATCCCGATGCGTTATTTTTATTATAGGACTTCTGGTTTGTCTGCAGACCCCCAAAGCTTGGACACTGGGCTGACAATCTGTTTTCAAAGTGCCGGGATCTCGTGCGTTGCAGATTTGTACAGACCTCACATATCAACAGGAGCTGAGGTTTCTACTTTCAGAAATCATGAAGATCCAATTAGCAGAGATAAGAAAGTGCTGATCACAAGCTGGTTGGGAAGATAAGCTACTGGAATCCACCCCACCCGGGGGGGGGGGGGGGGGCATCTATCTGAGACCTCTGCCTGCAGAACGGTGGTATAGACCATTCACAGAAACTAAACTCTTGTCTTTCTTCCACTAAATAACCTTAGATTTACCACAGTAAGCATATCTCCGCTGATAATTAAGTCTCTGATCAGTAACGTTGACTTAATCATAGATCAAACTTTTTTGTGTTTTGGATAACGTCCAATGTTGTTGATCCAGAAGAAGTTGAAAAATGACTCAAAAAGAGAAAATTAAAGTATTTCTCATTAATAACCAACATTATAATCTAATCCTTACATTTGCAAACCCACTCTGCATTAGTTTCTTTGCAAATGACCAGCACACAGTATAATGGGAAGAGGATGATTTGTAAGACAAGAGCTAAGAGCTTATCCATGGTTCAGAGTTCTTTGTAGATCTTTACATTGATGTAAGAGTTCATATCTGCTTACACCTCTAGTACCGTTCTATGCAAGAGACAGAGAGCTTGATGCAACTGATTGCATAAGTAACACGAAAGCCATTTCTACCATTCCAGAGATTAAGCCCTCTCCTACATTGCTCCATAGTTTCACACTGCTCACCATATGTAACAAAGCATCGGTCTGTGTGTTAGGGAATTTAGACTGTAAGCTCCAATGGGGCAGGGACTGATGTGAGTGAGTTCTCTGTACAGCGCTGCGGAATTAGTGGCGCTATATAAATAGCTGACGATGGTCGCAGAGCTTTCTATAATGTTACCTTGCTAATACATGGAAGGTTATCAAGCAGTCTGGCTCCCCCATAAAATAATATCGTCTGTTTCAAAGCTTCTCAAACTGTATTCATGTTATAATACACAAGTGGTGGTTATATATACGCATAAACGTCTGTAAGTAATATCTGTATTAACAGTGAGGTCTGATGTCCTATCTAATAATCACAGAGTTTTACGGATATAAGAAGTCACCTTAGATTTCTGTTACCTGAATAAAGTCATTGCACTTTCTAATTTCTATATAATTTACAGCGGGGAGTGTATTATCCCACATATATCCTCACAAGAGCTCAGGTGGGTTAATCACTTGCGCTCCTGTCACGAGTTTTACTAAACACGCGCCGTTAGTCAGCCCTCAAGACAGACTTTACAATTAATAGTAATATTTACTGTATCACATCCAAAGGACTGAACACATTGTAGTTATATGAAAAATAACACTATGATTGGGACTTATTAGCGTTGTTGTTTAATCAGGAACATTTTTAAAACAATATTGTAGTTTTTTGATGGTATCTAACTAAAGATTATTTGTTATAAATTAAATGTTAGCTATTTTTAGTTTCAGGTTTAAAATGTGCAAATGAAAATTCTTGTAGTTTTATATTGGCATATGTGTATAAATAAATATATATATATATATATATATATATATACACACACACACACACACACACACACACGTTTTAAGTGCGCTCACTTCTCACAAAGAATCAAAATAATATCTATCTTTTATTAAATAAACAGTTACTTATCTTTATCTTTAGTAACAATAATATTGTAAGTGCTCTTTCAAAGACCAACAACAAACACAAAATAAAAATAAATAAATAATATTTGTATGAGAATAAATATTTGTTTTTTTCTCCTTTTTCCACTTTTTCATGGGAATTAATTTGTTCGATCAGTCTTTGAAATAGCACTTAATAGATTTTATTATTAGAAAGAGTTAGTTTTGCAATTTTATGCACTTATATGCCGATAATGTAAACATATATATATATATATATATATATATATATATATAGATAGATAGATAGATAGATAGATATAGATAGAGAGATAAATAAAGATATATATATATATATATATATATATATATATATATATATATATATATATATATATATATATGTGTATGTATAGATAGATAGATATTAATAAAGATATATATATATATATTTTTTTTTTTACTTTTTTTTTTGTAGAGTTATTGAGTTATTGTGCTTGTGGGACCTTCTTATACACATGATTAGATTTCTTAAGAGACCCCCTGCCTCCCACCCCCCTGGCACACGCACTCGCCCCCCCTGACAGCCCCCTGGTTTGACCCCAGAGCAGCAGGAACTCCTGGTTAAAAGACCTGTTGTTTATATAAGTCTTTTTTTTTTTTCCACAGTTTGCTGCAGTAAAGGTTCGTTTGATGGATATTTCCAGCCGCTTTCATAGTTGCTGTTTTATTTTGGAAAATCTCATTGACAAATGATGTGGAATTGGTTTCAAATGCAGCTTTTAAATCACAGGGGAAGACAGAACATGACCACGAATACATTACACCCCTTCCTCAGAGTGAAAGTGCTTTTATCAGGATCAGATTCCAAGCATTCAATTTCCAATTTATCCACTTTGCTAATCCCATGTTAAACGCTTGAAATGCTGAAATTCAGTCTAATAAATTGAAAAGAGGGAGTATATCCATTACAAAATAATTTACTAAGTAATATTACCATCATTAGTGACTAGTGTTAGCATTGTATGACATTTATCAGCAAAATACACCTATATATGTGTTCCTCCTTATTATAGTTATATATTTTTGCAAAGCTAAAATCTCTATCGTTTTCCAAACCTTTTTTATTTGGATAAAATTAAAGTGGAATAAAAATATGTGTTTAAAATAATAACTCTGCTTTGTTTAAGTTTAAAACTTTGCAAAATAAAATCTAAATAATTTGCTACAATAATTCACAAATATTATGGGTGAAAAGAAGTAAAACTGATATTATTTGCTACATTGTGGAGAGATGATTATAATATCAATCTCAATCTTATATTTAACTCCAAAACTATGTAAAATGTTAAAGGGGGTTGTCCAAATTTAGACAACCCCTCTTTAAACAATCATCCTCCCCCCACCTGTAACAGTTAGGGGACTAGCGCTGAATAGCAGGCAAATAAGCTTATTACACTTTGTCTGTAGCTCTCCAAAGAGCTCTATTTCAGACATAAGGATCAGTCTCACTGTGGCCCCTATTAATGAGCCCTCAAGAGACGACAAACTCTGTTTTTTTATTGTATTTGATAAATAGGTCCTTGATCTTTATTAGCTATTTCAAAGTATCATTTTAAGTGAAGTTTTATGTACACAATTATTAAAATTCGGAAAAGCATTTGCAAATAGTTGTTTGGCAGACCTGAAATTATCCATTTAAGTGGGAGACAACTTTCCCCGTTCCAAGTTAATAAGACAAGTTTAACCCCCCTCTAAATCAGGATAAGGTGGATATTGATCCATAGATTGTAAGCTTGCGAGCAGGGTTCTCTTACCTCTCTGTCTGTCTGTATTACTCAGCATTGTTATTAATGTTTGATCCCAATTGTAAAGCGCTACAGAATTTGCTGGCGCTATATAACTAAATGATGATTATGACTGATCACACAATAATAATAATATTGAGAAATAAGATCTGGTATTCCGTTATAAGCAGAAACCATAAATCACATATAGACCTTTTCGGGGGAGCCCAGCAGGACACTTAATAGGTGGTTAGTTAGATCATCAGACATCAGCAGACTGGATCAGATAAGTCACCTTATATCTACTGCTCAGACACAGGCTGGTGGATAGCTGTCCAGCAGGAGACCGTCGTGGTTCCACTATTTAACACATTCCCTATTAAAGAGGACAACAGACCAACATTTAATCCCTTGATTAGAAGACAAACAGACCCCAGAGCCCTTCTGGACTCTGCTGGAGACACGAAGACCCTCTTTAATTGTGAAATCCCCTGATCTGCCGGAGAAAATGACACATGGTCTATACCGGGGGATCTGGTCAGATGTCCAGGACATCAATTGATTCCTACGGGAGTCTGGTGGGCAGGAGGCAATGTCTAAGAGCGGCGGAAAGATTATAATGGTACAAGCAGCTCCTATTGGGGGGGCTCCCAGCAATCTTGGGTCAATAAGTTACAGGATGAGGAGGACTTAAAGTTTTAGTTTCAACAGTTGTCCAATAATCTCAACTATTCTTTACAGAGATTCTGTTCGTGCCCAGGCTGATACCTCCTTGGCAGAGAGGCTTTAAAATATAACAATGCACCCCTCCCGGAGTCTGTAAATCATTGGGGATCTCTGTGACACCCGTGGGCCGAGGGCCGGGTTAATGAACAAAATTGGGACCCATTTGCCCAGTGTTTCCGGTATGATCAGAATAGATCCACAAGATCTCTGCCCGTTAAACCAAAGAGTAAAAAAAAAAAACAATTGAGAAAAAATAATAATTGAATAAAATACTTCTAAAAGCCTGGTTCACCAATTTATTGAATATAAAATTCTTCTTTCTTGATCCGTCATATTGGGGGGGGAGGGACAAAAACCCCCAAAATTGAGCCACCTGTCCACTAACGCTGCTAAATTATCAAAGCAGGGAGACCTTGGGACTCCACTTTTCAGGAAGCCAATCACAAATGTTTTCCCACACCGGCTGCGTGTGATTGGCTGAATGCCTGTGTTGGTTTGTGATGTCAGATGCCCTTTAAATTGCATCTTATATTTTGGGGGTGATTTTCAGTTGGGTGCAAGTGCATTTGTGCTTCGTCACTTTGCGCGTAATTGAAATCTGTTGCGCATCTTTTACCAGCATTTCGAGCTGCAGGTATCGAATGCTTGCGACCCCTTCGCACTTTGAGAGGCGCTCAGGTGTGTTTGTGGGCAAGCAAAGGACAGTTAGGGGGCGAGCAGAGACAAGATAAGAGATGCGTCTTATCTGGGGGTTACACCTATTTTTGATATACATACCTTTACCAAACTTAAATTCTGCCCCTACACAAGACGGGTGCAGTTTGCGAGTTCATGAAGATAACGATGGTATATTTGCTCCTAACGCATCTATACGCTAAATTTAAGGTTGTATGTAGCTTAGCATGACAGTAACTGAAGCGCAAGCGCGTAGACAGATATTTCCCCCTCCAAATCATCACCTTTACGTCGTGTGCCGCACTGTGGGCCTGATTTTGCGTTAGGAGCAAAGCAAAGAAAAGGGGCAACTTTGCACCTGGACAAACCATGTTACAATGCAAGGGGTACAAATGTACTTATTTTTTTGCATGCAAGGAAAATACAAGCTGTTTTTTCACAAATACTTGATAGTTTAATTTTTACACTGAAATTTAAAGTTGATCTAAATTACATTTACCTCCCTCTAATGCAACATGGTTTTGCCCAGGTGCAAAGTTACTCCTTTTCTTTGCTGTGCTCCTAACTCACAATCAGCCCCATTTGTTTAATGCTACCTTAGACATTTCTATAAATGTCAACGCAGATCAGGTGGGGGGGGGGGGGAAGGTGGGAGAAGGGCTTGTAAAACGCATCCAAAAACAAACCCCATCTCCTCTCCGTAAACGTCCCAACTGCCGACTCATAAAGTTCGCCCTCTGGATCGACACTTATTTTAATGTGCAATATTAGGGAAACAAGAGCTGGGACGGAGGTGGTAACTTTATTGGCCTCTCTGCTGTCCTTAGCCGGGGCTCAGACATCTTCCTCACCCATTAAAAGTATTTTGTGAAGTGAAGAGTTTGTTGTTTTTTCCTTCAGCTAACATCATTTCCTGCTGTTCTCCCTACAATCTCCCCGTCCACTCGCTCCCCGGCTACAACAAATAAACTTCTTGATGTTTTTATACTTGTTATTTTTAACAAACATCTCCCTCTTAAACTCGTCACAATTAAATCTGAAGTTTTCACGACTTATTCAATAAAAAACGGTTTTAAATAAGCTGACTTGTTACATTTATGTTCATTTGTTTGGAAAATATTTGTCCTAGTTTGTGTTGTAACAATGTATCTCTTCTTATTGTATAATAATGTTCTCTCTCTTTATATGGAGATTAAGTTTGGATGAAAAACGATATTGTGAAACTACATTCTGTGCCCTTAAACCCAGTGACTGTTCTATTGATTTCTTTTGAATAATCCGGTACAGATAGGACCTCAAGTCTATCTACAGAGCAGTTGTTAATGTAGTTAATTAAATGGGACACATTGTAATGTGACCTTATTGTCATTATAATGAAGTATTTGTAACAATTTTTCCCTAACACATAGATTTCCCAATCTTCTTAAATCTTCTAGTAGATAATAAACGTTGCCAAAATGTGAATACAATATTGAGAGACAGTACGTACTATGATTGTATGAGATCATGTTACATATACATATTACATATGTGGAACACTGGAAGAGGACAGAGGAGTCAACATGACATAAATGTTGGACATGATAAGAGCACAATTCTATTGTATGTTAAATATCTGTCTCTGGACTTTGTATGTTCTCCCCGTATTTGCGTGGGTTTCCTCCAGGTGCTCCGGTTTCCTTCCACGCACCAAAAACATACTGGTAGGTTAATTGGCAGCTATTAAATGGTCCGTAGTCTCTCTCGGTCTTTGTGTGTGTTAAGGGATTTAGACTGTAAGCTCCAATGGGGCAGAGACTGATGTGAGTGAGTTCTGTACAGCGCTGCGGAATTAGTGGCGCTATATAAATAGCTGATGATGATGATAAATATTTCCGTGTAATAACACATATAGTTTATATACAACATACCTGATGATTAAGACACATTGAGAGTTTAATTCAGAAGAAAGAGACGCCGCACTCAGCAGTTGTCCTGACATAAAGAGTAGGAGCAGACACAGGGAATTACATTCAGCATACATACAGTGACACTAGGCATACACATGTTAAGCATTGCATGCAATATGCACAGCAGAGAATTGATACTGTGAGATTGTTCATACATACAATATAAGGATAGGATTACTGAGATTTGTATTGAGCGTATGGAATTAGAGAATAGGTTTTGCACAGATTTCCACACATACAGAATTACGTGAAGCATGCAGAGAAGTGGTACTGTGCAATTTTCCTTACTTAAAAAAATAAGAACAAATAATGAGAACTACATACAACAAACAAAATAAAGAACTGACACTGTGGAATTCTCCCTGCTTACAAAGTAAAAAGAGATACTCAGTATTGCATCCAACGTACAGAAGAAGAGAAGTGGTACTGTGCGGTAGTCCATATACACAAAATAAGACCAGATACCGAAAATAAAACCCAGCATTCAGAGCAAGAGAACCAATACTGCATATTTATAGAATAGGATCACAGACTGAGAATTACATGCAGGATACTGAGCATGAGAGGGGGTACTGTGCGAAAGAGCCAAAATAACGACAGATACTAAGAACTACATCCAACATACAGAACTAGGTAAGTTATAATACACAGTTGTTCATATAGTCAGAGAATATAAATATAAACTGATAATTACATCCAGTATACAGCACAAGAGAAGTTGTACTGTGCATCTCTCGCTATTGTTTTCAGATGCTGAGAATTACTCAATCTAGATGTTTTATTTTATGATTACAGTGAGCAGATTTGTCAACTACCTACATAAAGCATAGTCCTAAGAGGTGGCTGATAATCACCAGTATCAGTAGATGTACAAATAGTACAGAATCACAGAATGTACAGAAATATATAATATCAGGAGTCCGTTATCAGACACTGCTGACCGCAGTCATTTCATGATGAAAGGCTGAACCTGCGTCTACTGATCTCTTCTAGGTGATCCAGATATGACTGATAACATGACGAGGGGGCCGTAAAAATGACAGACCACTGTGCACCCAAAACAGAAGCCAGAAGCCTGCTGCTCCTGAGCTCAGCAAGGGGCCAATGTGGCTCTAATGACCAACAGGGCCTAATAATATACACGACTGGGTTTAACACTGCCCTAAACGCCTGGAGATTATATCATTATAATTAGTCATGGTGCCAGATCCCGCAGCGACGAGTAGGGAGTAAGGGGACAGAATGGATCCAGCTTTGGGAAGATTCCTGGTTGCTATGATCAGATCTGTGGAATCCACTAATATACGTCTATCTGGGGTGGAAAATAATCTCTAGAGAGATATAATTATTTCCAGATTAAAAGTATAAAACATTAAGGAGCGTTCTGCACATATGATGCTAGTTTGATATGTTAATCAACTGTCATTAAAGTTCCCTTTTATTTCTGGTTATATTTAGATAAATGGAACATTGTTATTTTAGTGTTCCACATTAGAGACGCCTCTGTCTACTGCAATTCTGATCCCATCGCTTCCGAAACGCGTGTGATAAAGAATCCCACAGGCCCCGACTATAAATTATAATGGATATTAGAAGTCACCTTGGACATGCAGCCTTATATATGTTGTGGTGACCTTTAATATCCTTGTAGGGAAATCCTTATCCAATGAACAATAAGTGTAGTTTAATAAACCCAAAAATGCAGGAAACCGGGCACATAGACTGGCGTAGGCCCCATTTTGGTTCCTGATAGTCGCTCATCTTAGCACTTTGTGCTGTGTCATAGTTATGTGCAAAAAAGAGTCACCTCTAACTCCTGCCGACTCGAACTTGTGGACCGAGCCATTAATTGTTCTCCACGTATCCCCTGCTCCTAAAATTGCTCTCTCAAATTTCTTTTCTTTTTCCCTAAAAAGCGACGTAAGAACATATCAGGACATAATTTAATTTTACTGGTTTATGTGCAAATAGAAATTTGCTCCTGTGGAAATGACCACAGGGCGCACAAAGGTTCCTTCCTGAAAGTAAGTGGCCGACGTTCAATTTACACCCTCTTAGGGTCCAGTAGAAATAAGGTCCATGAAGGAATCGGGAACGCACCCGGAAATATCACCCTAAATGCGCAATTTCCACCCCTTGAAGTTCATTAGGATATATCGTACCCCAAAACAAAATCTTGTGGATGCAGAAAGAAGGGATTTAGCGAGTCTCTCCGAGGACAAACGTCGTTCTGCTCCCACCAAAATAAACGCCAATAGTACACTAATCCAATACAAATCCCCCGCCCCAAAAAAAAGTTGCAAAAATGAGTTTTTTATCATCAGAAAAGACAAACTAACATCATTTGTCCATTCACAAATCCCCTTTATTATGTGAAGAAGAGAGTAAAATCTATTGATTAATAAATATACGGTTGACTGTTTCTAGTAAAAATCTGATGATTAAAAGGAAAATTCAGAGATGTCCTCGGAATTCTGGATCACTTTTATAGTTTGTGCAATTTGTGTAGCGCTACGTAAGTTGCTTAATAACTACTGCTTTAAATATATTAATATTTGTAATAATAATAAGTTGATGGTAACAGAATAGTTCAATCATTGATTCCGCCACAGACATATCTGACATTGAGAAACGCTTCATCCTCATCTAAGACGCCTAAAAACATTTCTTCTAGTTTATTTAAACTGTTTTGATCTATTTTTTGCTCCCCCCTTTTATTTTTCCTTTATAAAGACCGGAAACGATATTCATTTGCAGACCACAGTTGGAGAATAGGGCGATAAGGCGAAGTGCCCTATTTATCTTCCAGTTTATTTTTTCCAATTATTATTATTTATTTTTTAGTTTCGGTGCATCCTAAACGATTTGGGTCGTTCCTCCAGGTTGGAGTCTACGCCCCAGCGAGCGCCCACAGATGTTGTCGGGGTAGAATCGGTTACCTGTTTCCTGCTGCTCAAGTAGCTGAAACTTTACATGTTGTTTAACAAGTTGAGGGATCCAGTTACCAGCGTTCATGGGGGACAGGTTCGGTCATCACATCAATCAGCGTTGCTTTATAACATAACAGCAAAGTGGAGGGATTTAACCTGTTTCCTCCCCCCTGCCCCCCCCCCCCCTTGTTCTCTCTGTCTGTGGCTATTTTAAGATCCTTGTTTGAACTTCTAGAGCCCCAGGGGGGTCTGCAGAGAGGACAGCCCTGACTGGGACCCAGAGATAAGGGGCTCTCTGATTTGGAAACTTTCGGCTGAAATAACATTAAGTGAAGAAGTTGGAAAATCAGCCATAAAGGTGACCCCCCCCCCTCTCTCTGCTCCCCCCACCTCCTCCATCATTCGTTAGGACACATTATATCCCCCTTCACGAATACTGACCCCCATCACCTCTCACCTTCTCCTTCCACCTCCCTCCCTGCCCTGTGCTGGTGTCTGTGATGGGGAGACGTGATGTGAGGAAGGTGAGCCGACTAGTGAAGGGGAACATTAACCTGAGGGAGTGTAAGCGGTGACTATGCCTGGGGCAGGGAGAAGAACGCCGAAATTTATTTGTCTAAGGGGCATATTTAATAAAGCATGATAGTGCTTTTAATGGATAATTAAGGTCCCACAGTGTCCTCCGCAAATTTATTAATGGGGCATCGCAGCAGATATCATGGATATCTGCTGCTTTGCATTCCTCTTCGTTTTTGGGAGCAGTCACCATTCAACAGAATGGTGACTGCTCCTGGCCGCAATCTAACAAGTCCCTGCAGCTGGCGTACATGAGGAAATCTAATGCTGTCAGCTCTGCTCCGGAGAGCAGAGCTGGACAGCGCATGTGTGGAGGGATCACATGATCCCTCCCTGTCACTCAGTGCTCTCTCTCTGCAACTATCGTTGCAGAGACAGAGAGGGGATCTGTGTGCGCATGTGCAGTTCTTAGAACTGGACATGCGCAATTGAAGAGTAAAGAGAAGACCCGAAGACAGCGCTTCCGAAGAGGGGGGTAAGTGTGATTTTTTTTTCACAGAAACAGCAGATTATCGGGACTGCTGTTTCTGTACTCCGGTTTTGATAAATTTGAGAAATGAATCAATACTTATCCGTCCGATAAGGATTGATAACCATTTCTCTATTTCAACGTTAAATGATAAATGTGCCCCTAAGTCCCTAATTTGCAAAAGATTAAACCAGCAAAATGAAATCACTGACCGGTATCCAACGTTGGAGGCCGTTATAAAGCGTAAAGTCACTGAGGCGCAGGGAAAAACATTCTGCGGTGATGTCACACTAGATATACGCCTTGGCGGAGAGATGGCGGCGTTGGCGGATGAGCAATTATTTGCAGAAGTCGGGAGGAGCCTTGCTAGGTACGGGGCAGGCGCAGTTTTGCACAGCGGCGCGAAAATGAGACTTCATTTTGTGGAGTGAGATTATTAATAGGAGGGAAAATGTATATGGGTGCACCTTAAGTTGCGGAGGGCTGTACAACAAAAACAATTTAATTTTGCACCAGATCGGTCCCGGCGGACGGACTTCTCCTCCTATACTTTTAATTCAATGCATTTTTGCACTTTCCGCTGGCATTTACTGGGGCTCTTTGTCCAATGTAATAAAAGGTTCAAACACACAAAAGCTTTAATAAAATATTTTATTTAATGAAGGGGGGTTTTGAAGTGGGAGGAGGTTGGTCTTTGCCGTGATGGTTACACTTTTTCACAGTGTGCACCTTCAGACTTTTCCATCTCTCTGCGAGAGAGTAGGACGCACCTCAACCATCTAGGCACAATACTGCGAAACCAAAATAATTTGCGTCGCCCATGCAGTGCGTTAAGCAAGGTAGATCCAATACCTGCAACATGCTTCATCTCACCCCACTGCGGAAACATCGCGCTGCTTATTGCTTTAACACGCACAGGTTTACTGAATGTGGAAAACTATCATAATTGTCACCGCAAGAATTTGAAGGGTGCAAGTAAGAAAGACTATGGACAGTTCCTGCAGGTAATTGTGCAGAGGAGCAGACTTCCCTGAAGAGCAGAGATCCAGAAATAAATAGCGAAAATAATTCAGACTTTAGGGTTATCCCTCATTTCTAAGTGTGACATTCACTGCAAAACTGTTTTTATATGTATCTCTCCAGAGGAAGCTAGTGCACAGCAATGTTTAGCAGATGCCTACCCAGGTTAATCAACACAATCTAGTAATGTAAAAAAAAATGATCAGTAGGAAAAGTAAAGGCGTTTTGCAGAAGAGAGAAAAACATACTGGTAGGTTAATTGGCCGCTATAAAAAAATTGACCCTAGTCTGTCTGTCTGTCTGTGTGTGTGTTAAGGAATTTAGATTGTAAGCTCCAATGGGGCAGGGACTGACGTGAGTGAGTTCTCTGTACAGCGCTGCGGAATTAGTGGCGTTATATAAATAAATGATGATGATGATTGTCCATCAGGGCATCAGACGTACATGCCCATTGGGGTTTGAAAGGCGGAGCTCTACAACGCATTCCACGGACAAGTGCAAACACTGCCACCAAGTCCTATTATCACATCCATTTAATTCACTAGTGTGTTCACTATATCCGCATTCATGCTTCAAAACTCCTGAAAGTAAGGTTGGGTTTAACGCATGTCATAAATATTTTAATTTACGTTTATTAAATAAACTGATTTATGTCTGCAAGGCTATGGTTTATCACTGTTCCTTACTTGCAGTGTGTCTGCGTCACTTGGTGTAATATACTTATATATATACCTATATAACAGTTCATCAGAGCCGTAACTTAGAATTCTAGCGCCTGGGGTGAGAAAGACAAATGCCGCCCCCCTAGCCCTCAATTTTAACCAAATTAACCTAAAATATTCCTAAATTGCGCCCCCCCCCCCTTCAGCATTGCACCCTGGGCGGTTGGCCCTGTCGCACAGCCCTAGTTACGGTCCTGCAGGTCATGATAAGTACTGATATCTGCTACCTCCTAGTTGGTGGAAGTCTATGGTCAATTTGCGTGGCTAAAAAAGATTGCGGCACCACGTGGAATAGAAATACTTTGTTTGTGCAAAATCTTCACCCCACAGTTCACTTAAATATCTCATCTCAGAAAATAAAATATAGCACATAAATGCAGTATGACATCTATCCTGCAAAATCCAACCCCTTGGGAGAAATGCAGTTTCTGTGCTTCTTGCACACACAATATATAAATAGGACTATGTCCTGCAAACAGACTTCCGTAGCATCACAGCGGACTCTGACGCACCCCTGTGTTTATAGAGCATTATTGGCCCTATCCAATATCTTGCCTATATACTGACAAGGAAACTGGGGGCGATAGACATTTAGCATAACAAATACTGTACCCAGATGAATGGACAAAGACATAGATGGACTGTTCATTTGTAACCATCATCTGTATAAAATTGAAGGCTGGGGGGGGGGCAGATTATTTTCTGCATCGTGGCCCCTGACTTGTACTGTGATGTCCATAATTAAACTTGAAATGAAGATATTATTGGTGCTATTTACAAAAGGGTGTTAAGTGCTCTACTAAACTCTCATTCATTGTAAATACCAGTAAATTAAAAGGGCACTTAGCTCAGCGTTGTAAACCCCCCCGAGCCTGGGAACTGAAGGACGGGGTCCTTCTGTATTTTACAGCTCGTTACCACAGCGGAGAAGTAGAAAGACAATTAGGATATTGGAGGGCAACACTCGGCCCCCTGACAGAGGGGAGCAGGACATGGGGCCAAGGGGCACGAGGAAGAGGGTGTTATGACAGCAGAGAGGAAGTAGCTGATGCTACGTTGTAGATTGTTAGATTATGGCCCCCAAACGTGTCAGTCACATGGGAGTATTATCATTCTGCTGCAGAGCTGACACTCGTACCCTGCGGGGGCCGTTTACTGGTAACCAGCGCCGGGTAGAATAGACCCCTCCACCTGGTATCGCTCCATCTCCTCTTACAAGCAATTTGGGTGCAGATCAATTTGTACCAAGAGGAAGAGTCATGTCGGTGGGTCTGTAAGTGAGATGGTCAGGTGCGGAGCATTTTGTATCTGGTGAAATGGGTCATGTTCAGGTGCGGAGCATTTTGTATCTGGTGAAACGGGTCATGTTCAGGAGCAGAGCATTTTGTATCTGGTGAAACGGGCCATGTTCACGCGCAGAGCATTTTGTATCTGTGAAACGGGTCATGTTCACGCGCAGAGCATTTTGTATCTGGTGAAATGGGTCATGTTCAGGTGCGGAGCATTTTGTATCTGGTGAAACGGACCATGTTAAGGAGCAGAGCATTTTGTATCTGGTGAAACGGGTCATGTTCAGGCGCAGAGCATTTTGTATCTGGTGAAGCGGGTCATGTTCAGGTGCAGAGCATTTTGTATCTGGTGAAACGGGTCATATTCAGGTGCGGAGCATTTTGTATCTGGTGAAACGGACCATGTTAAGGAGCAGAGCATTTTGTATCTGGTGAAACGGGTCATGTTCAGGCGCAGAGCATTTTGTATCTGGTGAAGCGGGTCATGTTCAGGTGCAGAGCATTTTGTATCTGGTGAAACGGGTCATATTCAGGCGCAGAGCATTTTGTTTCTAGTGAAACTAGTCATGTTTACGCGCAGAGCATTTTGTATCTGGTGAAACGGGTCATGTTCAGGCGCAGAGCATTTTGTATCTGGTGAAGCGGGTCATGTTCAGGTGCAGAGCATTTTGTATCTGGTGAAACGGGTCATATTCAGGCGCAGAGCATTTTGTTTCTAGTGAAACTAGTCATGTTTACGCGCAGAGCATTTTGTATCTGGTGAAACGGGTCATATTCAGGCGCAGAGCATTTTGTATTTGGTGTTACAGGGTGCTATCTCCCCCCTCACTCTATCTCCCTCTCACATGTCTGTCTACACACATACAGTTCCTGTGAGAACAGAGATAATCTAATAGCTTCAAGTGCTCAAGTTTCACCATTTAATTGATTTTATTTATTTTATTTTTTACATTTAATTTTCTTATTCTGAGACCCATCATGTCGCGTTTATTTGTTTCTTTTTCATTTCCCTTTTTCATTTATTTTTTGTGGCGATCGGACATTTATTTTGTTTGCTGTTAATGTTCTCATGAAACATTTCAAGAAAAACATTTTGGAAACGCGTTGGAGCGCTCTGCAAATATGTATTGATTTGTTTAGTTCCACATTACCCAGATAAAATATTGTATTTGAGACAGTCTATAACAGACACAGGAAAACATTTATATTTTATTTATTTATTTTCCTTTTCAATATATAATCTGAATTGGGCTACAATGACCCATGACTTGTAATAACATCTGCGTTACACGTACTAGCAGTAGTAAGTCAGAGGATAGGGGAATGTTTACTAACAAATGTCACTTTTCATCCTTCTCATTCACTATATTTATTGAGGTTGCATAACCCCCCAACATCTAATGCTTCGACATGGCCACCCCCCCAGGACAAAAGCACAAATCATAGCGAAAAAATAAATCATAGTTAAAATTACGTATGAGGCTGACATAGAACGTGCAGACATGGTACAGAGGGCAGAGAGCTTACAATCTAGAAGGAGCCGGCGATGCTGATACAATCGGAACTAATGGGAAATTGGGGCAGTAGCTGGTAGTGCACACGGAGTCAGGGGTAGGATAGGATATAGTGAATAGATGGAGTTTGGGAGAACTCTTGAAAGATTGAAAGTTGGGGGAGAGTCTGGTCAGACGAGGTAGGGAGGTGCAGCATGGGAGAAGTCTTAGAGATGGGAGGGAGAGGCGGTTATCAGCAGGACCAGATTAAGGGCCACATGTGCCTGAGGCTGAAACTTATAAAGGGCCTATTGCACGGAGTGCCACCCCATCGGAGGTGTGGCCAGTGGTGTGTGGGTGTCGCCAGCTTAGTGTAGGCGGTGCCACCACAATGGAGGGCATAGCTTGCACTTCCCTCCAACCACCTACATCTCCCTCCCATCCTCCCTTATATAATGAGTGCACCACTAACTGGGTCACACATCATGTATATAACGTGAAGAGAGGAAATACGTCCCAGCTGTCGCTGAAGGATAACTCTGTCCAGGGTTGAATACACAGACAGTAGTAGAGGCTCTGGTCTGATTTTGCAGGTAAACTTCCTTTTAGTATCTTGGATGTTGCACTAGTCTGTGATGACATTGAGGCACTAGACTCATTGATGGCACTGAGAAAAGTCTCTGCACTAACATAACAAGCAGGTTTGGTGGACTGGTAGCTCTGTGCTCTACTGACAGTAATGGGAGAGTTCTTGGTTTGAGCCCTAAGGCAGGTTTTATTTTTAGGCATTTGAATGTTGCACCAGAGTGGTTGATAACATTGAGAAAAATATCCAGAAACACTAACGGCAAATACCAGCTTAGTTGTCTAGAAGCCCAGTACTCACCTGGCTGTGATGGAGATGTCTAGAAGCCCAGTACTCACCTGGCTATGATGGAGATGTCTAGAAGCCCAGTACTCACCTGGCTGTGATGGAGATATCTAGAAGCCCAGTACTCACCTGGCTATGATGGAGATGTCTAGAAGCCCAGTACTCACCTGGCTGTGATGGAGATGTCTAGAAGCCCAGTACTCACCTGGCTATGATGGAGATGTTTAGAAGCCAGGTACTCACCTGGCTATGATGGTGGAGATGTCTAGAAGCCCAGTACTCACCTGGCTATGATGGAAATGTCTAGAAGCCCAGTACTCACCTGGCTGTGATGGAAATGTCTAGAAGCCCAGTACTCACCTGGCTGTGATGGAAATGTCTAGAAGCCCAGTACTCACTTGGCTGTGATGGAGATGTCTAGAAGCCCAGTACTCACCTGGCTGTGATGGAGATGTCTAGAAGCCAGGTACTCACCTGGCTGTGATGGAGATGTCTAGAAGCCCAGTACTCACCTGGCTGTGATGGAGATGTTTAGAAGCCCAGTACTCACCTGACTATGATGGAGATGTCTAGAAGCCCAGTACTCACCTGGCTGTGATGGAGATGTCTAGAAGCCCAGTACTCACCTGGCTATGATGGAGATGTCTAGAAGCCCAGTACTCACCTGGCTGTGATGGAGATGTCTAGAAGCCCAGTACTCACCTGGCTATGATGGAGATGTCTAGAAGCCCAGTACTCACCTGGCTGTGATGGAGATATCTAGAAGCCCAGTACTCACCTGGCTATGATGGAGATGTCTAGAAGCCCAGTACTCACCTGGCTGTGATGGAGATGTCTAGAAGCCCAGTACTCACCTGGCTATGATGGAGATGTTTAGAAGCCAGGTACTCACCTGGCTATGATGGTGGAGATGTCTAGAAGCCCAGTACTCACCTGGCTATGATGGAAATGTCTAGAAGCCCAGTACTCACCTGGCTGTGATGGAAATGTCTAGAAGCCCAGTACTCACCTGGCTGTGATGGAAATGTCTAGAAGCCCAGTACTCACTTGGCTGTGATGGAGATGTCTAGAAGCCCAGTACTCACCTGGCTGTGATGGAGATGTCTAGAAGCCCAGTACTCACCTGGCTGTGATGGAGATGTCTAGAAGCCCAGTACTCACTTGGCTGTGATGGTGGAGGTTGTTACGTGAATCACAGTGGCCTAGTGGTTAGCACTTCTGCCTAACAGCACTGGGGTCATGAGTTCAATTCCCGACCATGGCCTTATCTATGTGGAGTTTGTATGTTCTCCCTGTTTGCATGGGTTTCCTCCCACACTCCAAAAACATAATGGCTAATTGGCTGCTATCAAAATTAACCCTAGTCTGTGTGTGTCTATATTAAGGAATTTAGACTGTAAGCTCCAATGGGGCAGGGACTGATGTGAATGAGTTCTCTGTACAGCGCTGTGGAATTAGTGGCGCTATATAAATAAATGATGATGATGATGATGATGATCCCTAGGTGTGCTCTCTCTTACTACCATGAATGTTGCACCGGGCTAGTGTGTAACATTGATAGAAGTACATGAGCTGTCCCAACAAGTCACCACCAATGATGGCGGAGTCCCAGGTTTTAATCTACAGACTGGTATTATTTTAGTACTTAGGATATTGCACATGTTTGGTGACATGTAGAGAAGTCTTACCTCCTAAACATACTGTGCTGGGTCATTGGACCCATGTGCTCTACTAGCAGAGATGTTGAAGTCCTGGTTTATGTTCCCCCAGACAGCATTGTGTTAGTACCTTGGCTGTTGCTCCAGGCTCGTTGATGACATTGAGCATAAACTCTTCTCATACTTAGCAGACAAGGTGGCTCCAAAGACTTGTGTCCAGATTCTCTGTTTACAACTAATGGTGGAGTCTCTGGTTTGCACCCCATGACGAGCTTCTTTTTAAATACCTCACATGATGCACCAGGATGAATTATGACACTGAGGAAAGTCACTTATGTAATCTTCAGTTGGCTCAGAGGACTAGTAACCTGGTTCTCTGCTTGCAGAGGGGATTGATGTCTTAGTTCAAATCCACAAACAGCTGTAGCTTTTGTACCTTGGATTGTACACCTGGCTTGTTGAAGACATTGGGAAAAATCTCCCAACTTGCTTACAGCGTGTGGTGGCTCAGATGACTAGTACCCAGGTGCTCTCCTGTCAATAGGTGCCTGAGATCCTGGTTCAAATCCCCCTTTGTACATTAGTCATTGTACCTTGCTGGCTCATATCATTGAGAAGCTTCTTCCTATGTACCTGAAGGACAGTCAGTCTGTGCTCACATTGAGGGTGTAAGTTAGTGGCAAGCAGTAAAGTGCTCAACCAACAGAGAGATCCTTTGTAAAAGATTGCAAACTAAGAAAGAAATGTACTTTTGAAAAGTTGGCTGTTAGTTTCTTTAGAAACCCCCCCGACAGCCATGTTTTTAAATAATGCTAGACAATTCTATTAATACATCATCACTTCAAGGAGAGAACCCACTGAGCAGGAATGATGACAGAGAAACCACCAAACCTGTCTGGGGATTCAAACCAGGACCTCCAACATCACAGTCAGCAATCTGGCTACTAGTCATCTGAGCCACCAAGCCAGTACATGATGTGAGCAGCAGTGTGTCTTTATCAATGACATCAAGGGGCCTGGAGCAAAACCAAAGGAATTGTAAATGTTACCAGGCTGGGGATTTAAACCTGGGAACCCATATAAACTATAAACAGATCTCCTGCTGACTGAGCCACCAAGCTAGATGATATTTAGAGACTTTTCTCATGGAATTCATCAAGTCTGTTGCAACATTCAATTTACTAAAATGAAGCCAGACAGGGGATTCAAACCAGAGACTCCTCTGTCACTGAAAGTAAAGAACCTGTCAACTAACCTGTTGAGCCATTTTTGCTCTTTAAGAAAGCTGGTAGATTTTTCTCACTGTCTTCAATGAGTAACTTTGTATCAGGAATTGGCCATGTTTCTGACCTGAAAGTCCCAGAAAACTCAAAAAAGTGCTTGAAGAGCAAAAATGGCTCAGCAGGTTACTTGCCAGGTTCTTTACTTTCAGTGACAGAGGAGTCTTTGGTTTGAATCCCCTGTCTGGCTTTATTATAGTAAATTGAATATTGCATCAGGCTGATTGAAGACATTGAGATAAGTTAGCTCAGATGACTAGTAGTGAGATGCCCATGGACAGTCATAGTAGAGGTCCTGCTTTGAATTCCAAGTGGATTCCTTTTCAGCACATTTCATGTTGCAACAGGCTTGATGAAGTCCATGAGAAAAGTCTCTTAATCTCATCTAGCTTGGTGGCTCAGTCAGCAGGAGATCTGTTTAGAGTTTATATGGTTCCCAGGTTCATATCCCCAGCCTGGTAACATTTACAATTCCTTTGATTTTGCTCCAGGCCCCTTGATGTCATTGATAAAGGCACACTGCTGCTCACATCATGTACTGGCTTGGTGGCTCAGTTGACTAGTAGCCAGATTGCTGACTGTGATGTTGGAGGTCCTGGTTTGAATCCCCAGACAGGTTTGGTGGTTTCTCTGTCATCATTCCTGCTCAGTGGGTTCTTGCCTTGAAGTGATGATATATTAATATACTTGTCTAGCATTATTTAAAAACCTGGCTGTTGGGGGTTTCGAAAGAAACTAACAGCCAACTTTTCAAAAGTATGTTTCTTTCTTAGTTTGCAATCTTTTACAAAGGATCTCTCTGTTGGTTGAGCACTTTACTGCTTGCCACTAACTTACACCCTCAATGTGAGCACAGACTGACCATCCTTCAGATACATAGGAAGACTCTTCTCAATGACATGAACCAGCCAGGTGCTCCAAAGAATGTCCTAAGGTGGATTTGAAGCAGGATCTCAGTCACCTCATTGACAGGGGAGCACCTGGCTACTAGTCATCTGAGCCACCAAGCCAGTACATGGTGTGTGCATGGTGTGTGCATGGTGTGTGCATGGTGTGTGCAGCAGTGTGTCTTTATCAATGTCATCAAGGGGCCAGGAGCAAAACAAAGGGAGATGTAAATGTTACCTGGCTGGGGATTCAAACCAAGACCTCCAACATCACAGTCAGCAATCTGGCTACTGAGCCATCCAAGCCACTACATGATCTGAAGCCGCAGTGAGACTATTATTAATGCCATTAATTGGAGTGGAGCAAAACCAAAAGAGCTGTAAATGTTACCAGGTTGGGGATTCAAACAAGGGAAACTTCACAAACTACAAACACATCTCCTATCTACTGCGCCACCAAGCTAGGACATTTGTTATAGATATGTAGAGACTTTTCTCATGGACTTCATCCAGCCTGTTGCAATATGAAATGTGCTGATAAGGAAGCCACTTGGAATTCACAGCAAGGCCTCTTCTATGACTGTCCATGGACATCTCACTACTACACTGAGCTAACTTATACTTTTGTCAATGTCTTCAATCTGCCCGATGCAACATTCAAAAAAATGAAGCCAGACAGGGGATTCAAACCTGAGCCTCCGGCACCACTGCAAACAAATAAGCCAGTTACCAGACCGCTGAGCCATATCTGTCTTTAAGTAACATGTGATACTTTTCTCAGTGTCTTCAGTCAATAACGTTGTATCAGGACTGGGCCATGTTTCTGAACTGCAAGTTCCAGCAAACTCAATAAACCTCTGTGTGACCATCAGTGCAGAGAGTCCAGCCACAACTGGAGTCCTCTATTTCTCTGACTGCAAAAGCATTTAATATCTGATTATCTTATATTTCTACATCGGTACCTTTAGAGCTTTGAAACAATGGTGTCAAATCATTCTGCTCTGTGGTGGAGTTTGTACATGTCAGGGACTATAGGACGGGGAAGGTGACCAGTGATATGTGGAGGGATGATGATGATTTTGGTGTGACCACCTCTCCTACAGACAAATCCGGGCTGGGGGCAGTTTGTGGTAGTGGTTAAAGAGAGACATTTGGGGCCTCCTCACACTTGGGGCAGTTAGTGTGAGAGATAAATAATTAAGTTGTGTACAATGAAGTTATAACTAAGTTAGATACAAACCTGAATATACCTCACTGTGTGATGAACGTCAGATATTACTCTATAAGACAGACACAAAGGGCCTGATTCATTAAGGAACGTAAATGCCAATATGTGCCGTATTTTGCGTAAAATCATTCAGAGAGTGCAGCAACGTCCAATTCAACTTTGGGCATCTCTAAGGTACATGATTTTCTAACGTATCACTTGCACCAGCTACAGGTCGGGTGTAAGTGCTGATTACTAGTGATGGCGGCTGTGTATACAGCTAGAACATGTGTTTGTAATCAGGAGCAACTGTAGAAATGCATTTTATGTACAGTAGACATTAATAACATCCTGAAAAATGTATTTTACGGAGAGAGAACAATTAATTTTAATGTTTTGTCATTAATAACTATAACAGGTGACATTAATTGAATTTTTTTTTTTCTGTGCGTGACTTTATATTCCACATATATGT
>NC_134412.1:6781391-6864711 GCF_038048845.1 Mixophyes fleayi
TAAGACCTGGAGGCAGCGCTTCCGAAGAGGGGGGTAAGTATGATTTTTTAAATCGCAGAAACAGCAGTTTTTCGGAACTGCTGTTTCTGTGCAGGGCTGTACATAAATGTGAGAAGTAGTTCAATCCTTATCATTGCGATAAGGATTGAAAACTACTTTTCACTTTATGTGAATATTGATAAATGTGCCCCTATATCTGTAAACGATGTTAGTGAATATCATCCTTATTATTCAGGATGTGTTATACAGATCCCGCCCTTTTTTAAAAAAATGTAAAGTCAGGATGGGTAAGATCAGGGCCGGCGGAACATGGTAAGCTGGGTAAGCAAGGTGGGGTGGGTGCCAAGCCTGAGGGGCGCTCCCCTCACCTGCCATCCCCCACTTCTCCACCGGTCTTAAAATAATAATAATAATAATTTAAAAAAATACAATCACCCGATGTCAGGCGCGGCAGCGCCCTCCTCCCTTCTTCATTTGCAAGGAATGTTGGGCGTGATGTCATCACACACGTCGCGCCCGACATTCATTGCAGACGGAGCAGTGAGGAGCAGGGGAAGAGAAGCAGGAGAAGAGGAGCGTCGACAGAAGATAGAAAAAGAAGAGAACTTGAAGAAAAGAAGACATAAGAGAACAAAGAAGGCAATAGAAAGGTAAGTCAGAGAAAAAGAATGAGAAAGGGGCACAGCTTTAAAGAAAGGGGTGAAAAATAATGAACAGGGCCTCATAAAAGACAAAAAAACAGCATGATGTGCGCAGAGTGATGGTGAAGGGGTGAAGTGTGGTGATAAAGGGGTACAGTGTGATGATGAAGGGGGCACAGTGTGATGATGAAGGGGCACAGTGTGATAATGAAGGGGGCACAGTGTCATGATGAAGGGGTGATGAAGGGGCACAGTGTGATGATGAAGGGGGCACAGTGTCATGATGAAGGGGTGATGAAGGGGCACAGTGTGATGATGAAGGGGCACAGTGTGATAATGAAGGGGGCACAGTGTCATGATGAAGGGGCACAGTGTGATGATGAAAGGGGCACAGTGTGTTGATAAAGGGGCACAGTGTGATGATGAAGGGGGCACAGTGTCATGATGAAGGGGTGATGAAGGGGCACAGTGTGATGATGAAGGGGCACAGTGTGATAATGAAGGGGGCACAGTGTCATGATGAAGGGGCACAGTGTGATGGTGAAGGGGACACAGTGTGGTGATGATGAAGGGGCACATTGTGATGGTGAAGGGGGCACAGTGTGATGGTGAAGGGGGCACAGTGTGATGGTGAAGGGGCACAGTGTGATAATGAAGGGGACACAGTGTGATGATGAAGGGGGCACAGTGTAATGATGAAGGGGGCACTGTGTGATGATGAAGGGGGCACAGTGTGATGATGAAGGGGACACAGTGTGATGGTGAAGGGGTGCAGTGTGATGGTGAAGGGGCACAGTGTGATTATGAAGGGGCACAGTGTGATAATGAAGGGGGCACAGTGTGATGATGAAGGGGGCACTGTGTGATGATAAAGGGGGCACAGTGTGATGGTGAAGGGGCACAGTGTGATGATGAAGGGGACACAGTGTGATGGTGAAGGGGTGCAGTGTGATGGTGAAGGGGTGCAGTGTGATGGTGAAGGGGCATAGTGTGATAATGAAGGGGACACAGTGTGATGATGAAGGGGGCACTGTGTGATGATAAAGGGGGCACAGTGTGATGGTGAAGGGGTGCAGTGTGATGGTGAAGGGGCACAGTGTGATGGTGAAGGGGTGCAGAATGATGGTGAAGGGGCACTGTGTGATGATGAAGGGGGCACAGTGTGATGATGAAGGGGGCACTGTGTGATGATAAAGGGGGCACAGTGTGATGGTGAAGGGGTGCAGTGTGATGGTGAAGGGGCACAGTGTGATGGTGAAGGGGTGCAGTATGATGGTGAAGGGGCACAGTGTGATGATGAAGGGGGCACAGTGTGATGATGAAGGGGACACAGTGTGATGGTGAAGGGGCACAGTGTGATGGTGAAGGGGCACAGTGTGATGATGAAGGGGGCACAGTGTGATGATGAAGGGGACACAGTGTGATGGTGAAGGGGCACAGTGTGATGATGAAGGGGACACAGTGTGATGGTGAAGGGGCACAGTGTGATGATGAAGGGGCACTGTGTGATGGTGAAGGGGTGCAGTGTGATGGTGAAGGGGCACAGTGTGATGGTGAAGGGGTGCAGTATGATGGTGAAGGGGCACAGTGTGATGATAAAGGGGGCACAGTGTGATGATGAAGAGGCAAAGTGTGATGGTGAAGGGGACGCAGTGTGATGCTGAAGGGGGCACAGTGTGATGGTGAAGGGGGCACAGTGTGATGATGAAGGGGGCACAGTGTGATGATGAAGGGGACACAGTGTGATGGTGAAGGGGCACAGTGTGATGATGAAGGGGCACTGTGTGATGGTGAAGGGGTGCAGTGTGATGGTGAAGGGGCACAGTGTGATGATAAAGGGGGCACAGTGTGATGATGAAGAGGCAAAGTGTGATGGTGAAGGGGATGCAGTGTGATGCTGAAGGGGGCACAGTGTGATGGTGAAGGGGGCACAGTGTGATGATGAAGGGGGCACAGTGTGACGATGAAGGGGCACTGTGTGACGATGAAGGGGGCACAGTGTGATGATGAAGGGGCACAGTGTGGTGATAAAGGGGGCACTGTGTAATGGTGAAGGGGCACAGAGTGACGATGAAGGGGCACTGTGTGATGATGAAGGGGGCACAGTGTGATGGTGAAGGGGCACAGTGTGATGGTGAAGGGGTGCAGTGTGATGGTGAAGGGGCACAGTGTGATGGTGAAGGGGTGCAGTGTGATGGTGAAGGGGCACAGTGTGATGGTGAAGGGGTGCAGTGTGATGGTGAAGGGGCACAGTGTGATGGTGAAGGGGTGCAGTGTGATGGTGAAGGGGCACAGTGTGATTATGAAGGGGCACAGTGTGATAATGAAGGGGACACAGTGTGATGATGAAGGGGCACAGTGTGATGATGAAGGGGGCACAGTGTGATGATGAAGGGGTGCAGTGTGATGGTGAAGGGGCACAGTGTGATGGTGAAGGGGTGCAGTGTGATGGTGAAGGGGCACAGTGTGATGGTGAAGGGGTGCAGTGTGATGGTGAAGGGGCGCAGTGTGATGGTGAAGGGGCGCAGTGTGATGGTGAAGGGGCACAGTGTGATGGTGAAGGGGCACAGTGTGATGGTGAAGGGGTGCAGTGTGATGGTGAAGGGGCACAGTGTGATGGTGAAGGGGTGCAGTATGATGGTGAAGGGGCACTGTGTGATGATGAAGGGGGCACAGTGTGATGATGAAGGGGGCACAGTGTGATGATGAAGGGGACACAGTGTGATGGTGAAGGGGCACAGTGTGATTATGAAGGGGCACAGTATGATAATGAAGGGGACACAGTGTGATGATGAAGGGGCACAGTGTGATGGTGAAGGGGCACAGTGTGATGATGAAGGGGGCACAGTGTGATGATGAAGGGGACACAGTGTGATGATGAAGGGGACACAGTGTGATGGTGAAGGGGCACAGTGTGATGATGAAGGGGGCACAGTGTGATGATGAAGGGGACACAGTGTGATGGTGAAGGGGCACAGTGTGATGGTGAAGGGGCACAGTGTGATGATGAAGGGGGCACAGTGTGATGATGAAGGGGACACAGTGTGATGATGAAGGGGACACAGTGTGATGGTGAAGGGGCACAGTGTGATGATGAAGGGGCACTGTGTGATGGTGAAGGGGTGCAGTGTGATGGTGAAGGGGCACAGTTTGATGGTGAAGGGGTGCAGTATGATGGTGAAGGGGTGCAGTATGATGGTGAAGGGGCACAGTGTGATGATAAAGGGGGCACAGTGTGATGATGAAGAGGCAAAGTGTGATGGTGAAGGGGACGCAGTGTGATGCTGAAGGGGGCACAGTGTGATGGTGAAGGGGGCACAGTGTGATGATGAAGGGGACACAGTGTGATGGTGAAGGGGCACAGTGTGATGATGAAGGGGCACTGTGTGATGGTGAAGGGGTGCAGTGTGATGGTGAAGGGGCACAGTGTGATGATAAAGGGGGCACAGTGTGATGATGAAGAGGCAAAGTGTGATGGTGAAGGGGATGCAGTGTGATGCTGAAGGGGGCACTGTGTAATGGTGAAGGGGCACAGAGTGACGATGAAGGGGGCACAGTGTGATGATGAAGAGGGCACTGTGTGATGATGAAGGGGGCACAGTGTGATGGTGAAGGGGCACAGTGTGATGGTGAAGGGGCACAGTGTGATGGTGAAGGGGTGCAGTGTGATGGTGAAGGGGCACAGTGTGATGGTGAAGGGGTGCAGTGTGATGGTGAAGGGGCACAGTGTGATGGTGAAGGGGCACAGTGTGGTGATAAAGGGGGCACTGTGTAATGGTGAAGGGGCACAGAGTGACGATGAAGGGGGCACAGTGTGATGATGAAGAGGGCACTGTGTGATGATGAAGGGGGCACAGTGTGATGGTGAAGGGGCACAGTGTGATGGTGAAGGGGCACAGTGTGATGGTGAAGGGGTGCAGTGTGATGGTGAAGGGGCACAGTGTGATGGTGAAGGGGTGCAGTGTGATGGTGAAGGGGCACAGTGTGATGGTGAAGGGGTGCAGTGTGATGGTGAAGGGGCACAGTGTGATTATGAAGGGGCACAGTGTGATTATGAAGGGGCACAGTGTGATAATGAAGGGGACACAGTGTGATGATGAAGGGGCACAGTGTGATGATGAAGGGGGCACAGTGTGATGATGAAGGGGTGCAGTGTGATGGTGAAGGGGCACAGTGTGATGGTGAAGGGGTGCAGTGTGATGGTGAAGGGGCACAGTGTGATGGTGAAGGGGTGCAGTGTGATGGTGAAGGGGCACAGTGTGATGGTGAAGGGGTGCAGTGTGATGGTGAAGGGGCGCAGTGTGATGGTGAAGGGGCGCAGTGTGATGGTGAAGGGGCACAGTGTGATGGTGAAGGGGCACAGTGTGATGGTGAAGGGGTGCAGTGTGATGGTGAAGGGGCACAGTGTGATGGTGAAGGGGTGCAGTATGATGGTGAAGGGGCACTGTGTGATGATGAAGGGGGCACAGTGTGATGATGAAGGGGGCACAGTGTGATGATGAAGGGGACACAGTGTGATGGTGAAGGGGCACAGTGTGATTATGAAGGGGCACAGTGTGATAATGAAGGGGACACAGTGTGATGATGAAGGGGCACAGTGTGATGATGAAGGGGCACTGTGTGATGATGAAGGGGGCACAGTGTGATGGTGAAGGGGTGCAGTGTGATGGTGAAAGGGTGCAGTGTGATGGTGAAGGGGCACAGTGTGATGGTGAAGGGGTGCAGTATGATGGTGAAGGGGCACAGTGTGATGATAAACGGGGCACAGTGTGATGATGAAGGGGCAAAGTGTGATGGTGAAGGGGCACAGTGTGATGATAAAGGGGACGCAGTGTGATGCTGAAGGGGGCACTGTGTGATAATAAAAGGGGCACAGTGTGATGATGAAGGGGGCACAGTGTGATGATGAAGGGGCACAGTGTGGTGATAAAGGGGGCACTGTGTAATGGTGAAGGGGCACAGAGTGACGATGAAGGGGGCACAGTGTGATGATGAAGAGGGCACAGTGTGGTGATAAAGGGCACAATGTGGTGATAAAGGGGCACAGTTTACTGAAGGAGGGGGCATAGTGTGATGATGAAGGGGCACAGTGTGATGATGAAGGGGCACAGTTTACTGAAGGAGGGACATATGTTTATGAAGGAGAAGAGTGTGATGGAGGAGACTGTCCCATCTTTTTAACCTTTTATGTTTTCCTTTATCCGGTTGCAGACTCGCTGAACTATATAAGGATTAAGTCCTGCCTTGCTTTCCAAGCCTCTGGCTATGTCAGTTACAAACAAATCAAACAGAACCGGACCTACGACTGATCCTGATTAAACCTCTCTACCCAGAATCCACAGCATTGCTAACAGAAGACTGACGCATTTTCCTTTATCCGGGTGCAGACTCACTGAACTATGTAAAGATTAAGTCCTACCTCACTGTCCAATCCTCTGGTTATGTCAGTTACAAACAAATAAAACAGAACGGGACCTATGACTGCTCTTTCTCGAGAATTTCCATCATTGATAACAGAGGACTTACGCGTTTTCCTTTATCCAGGGTGCAGACTCGCTGACTTATATAAGGATTAAATCCTAACTTGTAAAACTTGTTTGATGAGCTCCCTCTGTGGAACAATGCCCAATACCTTGCAAAAATCTAGACACACTAACCCTGATGTAGAGTGAGTTCTAAGCCAGTGTGCGTAGCGTATTTTATGTGCAATCGCTCTGCGCCTGCCCAGAGAGGTGTCCAAACGCCTATGCGCCTAAGCAGACTACCGTCATTCCTGCACTTACGCCCGCTTGCAGTTGGAGAGACTGGGTGGGGGAGGAAAGGGGTGTTCTAATGTATGCCGAGTACAGTACGGCTGGGTTGGCACATCTGCAAACAGATGTAGACCAAAATACAGATGCATAATTGTCAGTCAAAACTGTATTATTTGCCGCTGGTCAAGGACAGGTACCAATAGCGGATGATGATGATGACGACCAACAGCAACAGCGAATGGCTTGTGATTGGCTCGGAATCCCCCATCATTTGTATTCTGCTGGGAATTTCTGGTGGATTGGTGCTTCACCCACAGCTAACCAATTATCAGGAGCAGCTCAGGAGAGATTGGGTGAATATATCATCTAAGGGTTATGTAATCTCATCTAGAAGTTGTCATCGCACTCTCAAATAAAAACATCTAGAGCCGTTTCTTTATACCAGCGGCCCAACATCCGGCTGATCCCCACCATAATACCTGCTTTTGATGAAAGAAGTTTGCACGTCTCTGTTTTATGAAGTCCTCCGACAACTTCTTCCTCTGTAAATATAGCTGTTGACCATATACTGTCACATATAACATACTCCCCCCTTCCCTATCTTCATTCTCATGCCATCCGCCTGAAGATATAGAACAGTGTTTCTCAACTCCAGTCCTCAGGATCTCCTAGCAGTACATGTTTTCCATATTTCCTTGTTGGAGCACAGGTGTATTCATTACTGACTGACACAGTGTAGCAGGTGGTATAATTATTTCCCTGGTCACCTGGCAATCCTGCACTGTTAGTGGGTCCTGAGGACTGGGGTTGAGAAACACTGATATAGAACAAAAACAACTATTTAAATGGTTTGTTACAACCATTTGTGTTTTCCCAGGATGATAATCTCATATCTTGTATTCTTCCTTTCACGGATATACCTGTAAATGTTTCACGTTCCTCTGCAGTAAACTTTGTCCCCTGCCCTTTTTCTTGTACTTTCATCCACCGTCTCCTTGTTTTTGCAAAGCCCTTTTCCTTGTTAGTGAACGGTAATGGTTTTTCTTCTCTTTAACCTTTGCTCTTTTATATGATAAGTAGTTTGTTTGGCATTGAGAAGACTCTCTGTAAAACCTGGCACTGGGCATTATACCAAGCTCAGCTTTGTTATTTCAGTACATAGGTATTTACCTGTCTCTGCAAAATTAGTCCTTCTAAAAAAAAAAAAGTATTAATAACTAAAAAACTAAAAATAACTAGAAAAAGGTTATTGCCTTTTTTTCTTTGGGCAAATTGCAGCCCTCCCCCAAATGTGTACCCCTGCAGAGATACAAAATTGGCAGACTAGGTAGGTCGAAAATATCATCTGTCAAATCACCCTCAGTACTAAGTGTTTAGCCATCATCATCATATATGTTTAATAAACTTTTTCATGATTGAATGTTTAATTATTTAAATATTCATCAATAAATAGCATTTTGTAAAACCGAGATCACCTACAGTGAGTTTTATACTCAGAATTAAAGGAGTCAATTGGTCAATAATAAAAACATAGGGACATTTCCAGGGACAAATATTTCTAAAAACAAATAATTAAAACCTGGTTCTGTCTTTTTAATGAACCTAGACAGTTGCCTAGGGTGCCAACGGTTAGGGGCTCCTGAAACACTGAATGAGTAACATAATGTCACTTGTCAAGTTCTTGATGAAGTTCCGGAAGGGAACGAAACGCGTTGAGTATTACCTATGTATTATACGCTGAATTCTGTTTTTATATCCATTGGCGTTTGCCGTTCTTTACTAATATGTAAGTACAATTGTGTGTTACTTGTTCAATAACGTTGCACCGTACTAGTCACACCTCTTGGCCTCTCTATGGTACTTCCTCTCTGACCGGAGAGGGGTATTTTGGAAATTTGTTATCTCGGTATCATTTGCGGTGAGAGAGGGGCCGAGATCAGGGTCATCAGTCCCTTCATCCAGCACCCTAATCGGGACATAAGAATTATCAACGGCGACGGAATACAGCATTCTATTACATCTATAGGTTCATCATTACAGCGTCTACTGTGCTAAATCGTGCCGCTTCCAGCTGCGTAACATCGCTCGCATCCGGCCCTTCCTCTCCCAAGATGCCACCAAATGTCTTATTCACTCTCGGATCATCTACCGCTTGGACTACTGCAACCTCCTCCTTACTGGCCTCCCCCAATCTCATCTCGCTCCCCTTCGATCTGTTGTTAACGCAGCCCCTAGGTTTATCTTCCTTTCTCGCCGCTTCTCTTCTGTCTCCCCCCTCTACCTAGCCCTTCACTGGCTCCCCTTCCCCTACAGAATCCTGTTCAAGCTCCTCACACTCACATACAAGGCCCTCGCCAACTCCACTGCACCCTACATCTCCACCCTCCTCTCTATTCACGTTCCATCCCACCCTCTCCAATCTGCCAATGACCGTCGCCTCTCTTCCCCCAGATTACCTCCTCCCACGCGTGTATGCAAGACTTCTCCCGTGCTGCCCCCTTCCACTGGAACAAGCTCCCTCCCTCCATCAGAACTTCCCCTAATTAGTCCAGTTTCAAACGGGCTTTAAAAACCCACCTTTTTCTTAAAGCCTTCCAGTCTCCCACTTAACTTCCTACCTTATCTTCTGCCTCTCCCCCTTCATTCCCCATTCATGTATCTGCCTCCATTACTCCTTCTCTCCCTCTCACCCCTGTGTCTCTCTGTCTGTCTATCCCCCTCCACTTAGATTGTACACTCCTTTGAGCAGGGCCATCTCTCCTCCTGTTTCCACCACTTCTAATTCTGCTCTCCAGCTACCTAGCCCTCCTCCTCGAGGAACCTCTGCCCTCCATCCCCTTTCGCCCCCTCCTCTCCCCTCTAGGGGTCGTCCTGTCATCCGCGCCCTCCCTCTTGGGCTCCGTCGTATGCGGATCTCCCTCTCCCCTCCCCTCCCTCTCTAGCTGTGCTTTGAGCTTACTGAGTTACTGTGCTTATTGTTTATTGTACTGTGTTGTCTCACCTCGTATTGTAATCGTTTGTGGCGCCCTATAAATAAAAATTAATAACAACAATAATAATAATAATAATAATAATAATAATAATAATGTCTCCCTCTGGGAAAATTGGGCATATTATCGTCTGGACTGCACATTACTTGTTATATTGACACTATCCTTTACAAACATTTTACTAAGTTTCAACTGACTTCTGTTTATGGATGTGCCACCTATGTGCGCTTAATCGCATGTCATTTACATGCTTATCGATTGGACGGACATATTTTATTGTTCGTAGCTTGTGCTTCTGTTTTTGTTTTGTTTTGATTTGTTTATTTCATGTTTTTGTTTCTGTTTGTTGTTATTGTTTTTGTTATTGTTTCTGCTTTTGTTTTGGTCTCTCTGGCATTGAGCGCTTTAGGGTTGTTGTTACAAAGTGATTTCAATAACCGACCCTCTCCAAGTCCCAGGAGGAGAGGATGCTGCCCCCACCTTACCCGCCTGCTAAGGTAAGCGGCAGCGGAGGGGGGGGTATATAATGCGAGAGGCGCGGCGGTGTCCGTTTCTGGTGGCTGGGGGATTGTGCCAGCCCCAGACAAGTTGGTAGGCAGCTGTAAGTCCATGATATTGTAGTTTCTATTTGACTGAGAGCTGCCAACACAGCTACCCATACACAGAGTTTTGTTATTATTTTAATTGGTTTAAAAGTTCATTTTTGATATCCCGCACTAGACAAATGTCCTTGTTACTAGCACTATAAATGACCAGCGCTGTATTCCGTGTCATTTCAGCTGGGCTCTATGACAAGCCAGTTTCTCCTGCACGCTGCAAACCTTACCATATTAGTCCAGCAGCTGTTAATGTGCAAGTGAGGAGACACAGATGATATCTGAGCGGACGTTGGCCCTGACAGGATGCCTGTGTGGTAACAGGAAGCGGAGGAAGGGGGAGCCTCAACGCTGTTAGAAGGCGGGTCCTGCACTGCAAGAATAGGCTGCATAGTCCCCATCTACACAGCAGTGACAGAAGGGGGAGGGGTGTTAAAGGGGCAGCACACTTTTGTTTTTTTTGTTTTTTTTATCATTTGAAAAAAAATCCTTCTGGAAACTGATATCATGAGGTGGTGATTATTGGAACATAGAACTATCACTTATTATTATTATCTGTTAATTTCTGATTTCTAGCTCAAAACATACCTTTTTTTTAAAAAAAAATCTGCTGAATTCTATTGATAAACGCAGAGATCTGTGCCAAATGTGCATTATAACATCACTTTTCACATATCCACGCTTTTACAGTTTTAACTCTACTCAAGTAGGACAGGATAAATGTATCAAGCTGAGAGTTTTACAGCGGGTTTGAAAAGTGAAGATGTTGCCTATAGCAACCAATCAGATTCTAGCTGTCATTTTGTAGAATGTACTAAATAAATGATAACTAGGGGCCTGATTCATGAAGGATCTTAACTTCAGAAACTTCTTATTTCAGTCTCCTGGACAAAACCATGTTACAATGCAAGGGATGCAAATTAGTATTCTGTTTTGCACATAAGTTAAATACTTACTGTTTTTTCATGTAGCACACAAATACTTGATAGCTTATTTCTACACTGAAATTTAAAGTTGAAAGGTTGATATTTGTGACTTCCTATGACTTCTAATGTGTACAGTTATACTAAATATGAAACATTTATTAAAGGATTTTTCTCTCCTGTGATCCATAATAAAATGTACATGTAAAATATGTTTTTGCGTTTTCTTTTACTATTCAACTTTCTTTAACCATATTCATTATTTTGGTTACATTGAGACGCTAAAATATCTCGTTATAGTGCAATAAAGAACTATGTCATTGTTTCTTCGAAGATAAGGATCTATGAATCTTCATTAGGAGTCATACAGACTTAATAACGCTATGAAGCTAAAGATAACTTAGCGTCACTTAACGAAAGCGGCACTTTTGTTGGACAATTAGGTCATTTTATGCCTAATTAGCCACAAACTGCAGAGGGCCCAGAAAGATTGCCAATCCTAATCAGCCTCGGGATATAACTAACATACCTCCCAACATGTCTGTCCCCAGCAGCGAGCCAGGGGGCTTGGTCATGTCACAAAGGAGTTGTGGCCACGGCGTGATAATGCCCCCATAGGGCTGCGAAGAGCTAGGTTGCCCATTAGAACCCTCTCTTCTTCCAACATTCCCACTTGCCCCGGAGCGAGACAGAGCCCTAAAATCATGCTATAAAGCTGAAATCGGGACAGTTGGGAATTATGGACTAATAAGAGAGTGCAGTCGGTGACCTTCTCAGTAAAACAATCCATGGCCTGACCGATGGTGTCTGTTGGGAATAGTGTCCAGTGAGATTCCAAACTAGTCCCACTCTGGTCCTCTAAGCATGCACAGGGGCCAGCGTATGCACAGTGAATCTTGATTTGGGTTCCAGAATGTCCCTCTCCTACTTCTGGTCCTGGTCAGCTCCATCATGAATATAATACATTGTGATGCTGATGTTGTAAATAAATATTTATGCCACGTATCTCATGGTCTGACTTTACTCTATGGCCTGATCGTTACTTTATTCCTACTATTGTGTCACCAAACACTGGTTCACAAGTGCTCAATATTCGATCTGCAAAATTTTCATCTAACTTCAGTCAGCAATTAGCTTTTCTCTCTCTAGTGCAGGTTATTCAATGAGAGAACAAGTCTGATTGGTTGCTATTGTTTTAGTGCAAATGTTGGACCTAAATGCGATGTTAGAAAATAATCCCTGTGATATGTATCATTTTTGTTACTCACTGCCACAGAATTCATCAGTTGTACTTATTATACTGCATTTATATTCTACAGGAGAAATAAGAGTGCCAGTAAAATAGAAGAGATGGAGAAAATTAGGTGATTTGTTACTATTCAAAAATGTGCGGCTATATATTCTAAATTATTATTATTATTATTATTCCTGAATATTTGAGTATGACCAGGCAGTTGTTCTGTCTTTATTTATCACCATGCAATAAGCCTAAATCTGTCTCAGACAACATTCTACAAGAAAAGAAGCAATGCTTGTGCTAGTGGTAATGAAGCAAAGAAAAGTAGCACTAATGCATCTTTAATTTATTACCCATAAACCTGCTTTTCCTTGAGCTGCACATATTGGAAATCTAACTTTCCAAAATACAAATACAAAAAAGGTGTTGCATTTTATATGTTGACATGTTATTATCTACAGGAAATCATATAATATTGAGGGGACACCGGTCTGTGCCAGCCTACTAATTAGGGGGGCGGTGTATACGACTTCTGGATTTTAATTAGAGTTGCTGTGTTGCATTAATCCTACTATACTGGGCGCTAAAAGCATTTGTCAAGAAAACAGTCTACAAGTGAGCGCAAGGACTATGGTAAATAGCATGAAAGTTCTTTTATTGGGGAAGGGGAAGGGTTAATCATTTGTAATATGAGACTGAACACTCATTTCCTGCTCTAAGTCATAAGTGAAACCACAAATGCTGCTCAGTCTCACAGAAATTGGGACGATATCATAAAACAGCATTACGGGGACGACTTTGCTTTAATGTTTCATACTTTTGTCTTATGTTTCAAAATTATCCGACTGCAGAGCTGACCTGAAGCACTGTATGCTATACATTGGCTGAGGGTGTATATCCCCTTACAGATCTGTTGCAATGTTAGAACACTCCTTGTGGTTTGACAGTGATACTGTGATCTACAAGTCAACATTCCACTGTCTGGGTGAGGCATATATTACAACTCTCCATATTCTGACCTTCGTTCTTCGGCTGTTTGTTCCCCAAGAGTTAACTTACAGGAAAACTTTGTCAAGATTCCAGTATAAGGAAAAAGAGAGGAGTATCAGAATCTTCGCTGGATTTGGACACGTACTTCTGTTACTGCTGACGTTCCCAGGATTTATATACTGAGTTTTAACAGCTGACTTTTGGATTTCTTACTTTAACCCTACATCTGGACAATATATATTTTTCTCAAACTATGACCCAATTAAGGAAACAAAGTTATAGTTTCTCTATTACCTGATGTAACCATTCTCAACTTTTTATTTTTTTATTTAACGTTTATTGGATACAACTGTCAACAGGCAAGAAACATATTGATTGCAATGAACTAGGAGATTTTACAAAATAGCTGAAATTATGACAAAATAACAATCAATTTTACAACAACAAAAATGTCCTAAACAGCTTTTAAACAGTTACAAGGATCTCTCTATAAATGTACAAAAAGTACGTTAAGGATATTCTGACATCATTGATGGAAGTAACATCTTGGATTTGGGCTTTGGAGATGCAAAATGGAATGGGATCTATTATTCTTTAAAGCTGGACTTGGAAAAAACTTTCAAAACACATTTACCCAAAACTTTTGTCTTATATCCGGATGAATGCAAAGGATCCTATTGGTATGATTTCTTTTTTAAAGTAAACAAAACAGTCAGAATCTTAATTCTGAATGGTTATAATTTACAATCAGATCCTGCGGGAACAGGGCAGGGAGAAGCAACATTTGGGAAATCAGGAAATCTCTTGATTTTATCTTTGGGATCCTAAATAGGTCTGAGACTACAGCTGTAAGAGGGGCGCCAACCCTTGCATTGCAATGCCATGACTAATATAAAGTCATTGCACAACAGGGGAGGGACTATGATGATGATGATGATGATGCAAATTGTGTTTTGAAACTCCTCCTACTGTAGAATCTGGGAGGAGTCCACAAACTGCAGAAGCCTCTTGGTCATTCCGGTAGCGTACGCAAGCATTTACTTGTAGTATTGTTATGGGATTTGGGGATCTGATTGCCTTTATAAGTGCTATTAGAGTTACGTTTAGTTTTATACTTGGGCTGTTTTTTTTATCCTACATGATATAATGACCTTTGGAGCAATTCCCTTATACAAATCTATTTACTAATAGCCGCTGTGCTACATTTGATAGCTTTGTCTATATTTTACATAATTGTGGACTATCATCTTTGGTCTACTCAATATATGGTATTTAAGGTGCTGTTCTAGTACTAGCATGTCTTTGCATTGGAGAAAAATGTAACATTACTCCAAAGTATCATAAATTTGAATGTATTGGGTGAGAGGAACCTACACATGATACAATTTGATCATACAATTTTACTGATTGTGATTAAATTGTATAGAAATCTTACGTATTATGCAAAGGCTAACGAAAAATCCTTCATTGTGTGGGCTGATCGTTTGTTTTTTTTTTAGATGTAGACCAATTTAGTTCTGATTGGTTCACATAAAAATTAGTGTACCATGTGAGGGGAGATTGCAAGATGATTGATACAATCAACATTCATAAAAATCTGCAAAGTGTGTAAGATATTGCAACAAATGTGGGGGTAGACTATTTGGTACAGAGGTGCAAGAAAGACCAACCAGGACTTGTAAAAGTATTTACTTGTAAAACATCAGGAGGTGAGTGTATTAAACAGCGGATTTTGCAAAATTTGGCGACTTTGCAGGGCAAATTTAAAATGGCAATGGCTTTAAAGGCAAAACCTGGCGTTAAGGCCATTGCCATTTTTTAAATTTGCCCTGCAAAGTCGCCAAATTTTGCAAAATTCGCTGTTCAATACATTTACCTCCAGATCTGTAACACAGGAGTTTGTGAAGGAATGTGTCTGTTTGTAGCAGCTTGAAAACAAACATTTATGAAATTGTAACAGATTGTAATAATGGAAAGTTTTCACACCTCATGCATTCATGCGTTCTCAGTATTATAGAATGTTACCATCTGCCACTTCCAGAAAATATTTACCTACAGTCTGAAAGTAAAGATAACATTTATAGACCTGCCCATAGTACGTACATAGCTTAGATGTTTGTGCAGCAGAGATATCAAGATGAAAGCTGCTATTTATGGGCACTTGGCATTAGACTCTGGGAATTGTAGTAACTCCTTCAGGGAACTGTGTACTGCTTGGGTAAGGAGGACTTCAAGTCCCAGAATGCATTGCGTGTTCTGCTAATATTTTATATATATCCCCTTGTTTCTCGCAATAGTACTGTATACAGGGGTGTCCGTGGAGCGGGTTGGCAGTTACCCAGAATCCCCCCTGCTCCAGTCACTTGCTGACTTCTTCGAACATTCGAGTTAGTCGTTGCATTAAAACAACTGAACTGCATTTGACAGGTGGGACACAACCTCTACAGGACCCCCTAAAGTGCCCCTCGTCCTCTCCATTTAAGGGGTTAAGAATACCCACATATCATTCCCGGCCTCATCTGCCGGTTTTCTGTTGCTGCCGGAGGAATCATATTTATTTCAAAGGACTTAAACTTTATGTGGAGGGTTTACATTAACCCCTTCCCTGCTGAGGCTTTTCTCACCCCGGGGGCTGAACACTTTCGGGATCATCACCTATCTATTGATTGCCTGTTGATCAACAATGATCAGCAGGCAGTAAATAAACAGGGGTACGGTCATTTGAAAAAGGAGGCTTCCCTGGTCCTTAGCACTCAAGGGATTAATATACAGATCACTTTATGCTGGCTTTGAAAAAATCCACAAACAGTGGCCGAAACGCGTCGTCTGCTGCTGACATTCCGACCTGCTACATTTTCTGCCCTAAATAGAACATCTGCAAACTCTCTTCTGGTTCAAAACCGCTGGAAAGAAAACTCTTTGTGTATACGGAACCTATGTGCTAGGGTTACTGGTTTCCATCTGGACATCATCCTTTAATGTGAGAAAGTAGCTGGGACAAGTAGACGTGTACGGACTCATCTATCGTGGAGACTGTAAGTGCATAAAAGTTACTGACTCTCAATTAGCCCATTACTCTTTTGGATCTATATCTTAAGTTTCCTGGGAGTTCTATTTCCCCTCAGCCAGCTCCAGGCAGGCCCTAGGCCTTAGCCAGCCCACAGGCCTCAGCCAGCCCACAGGCCTCAGCCAGCCCACAGGCCTCAGCAAGCCCACAGGCCTCAGCAAGCCCACAGGCCTCAGCCAGCCCCTAGGCCTCAGCCAGCCCACAGGCAGCCCCCAGGCCTTAGTCAGCCCTACCCAGCCCTTAGGTCCCAGGCCCCCTAGGCCTCAGCCAGCCCCTAGGCCTCAGCCAGCCCACAGGCCTCAGCCAGCCCACAGGCCTCAGCCAGCCCACAGGCAGCCCCCAGGCCTTAGTCAGCCCTACCCAGCCCTTAGGTCCCAGGCCCCCTAGGCCTCAGCCAGCCCCAGGCCCCAGCCAACCACAGGCAGGCCCTAGGCCACAGCCAGCCCACAGGCCTCAGTCAGCCCCTAGGTCTTAGCCCCCCTCAGGCCTCAGTTAGTCCTAGCCTGTCCACAGGCCTCAGCTAGCCCCAGGCAGCCTCCAGGCCACAACCAGCCCCTAGGCCTCATCCAGCCCCTTGACCCCAATCAATCCCTAGGCCGCAGCCAGCCCCAGGCAGCCACCAGGCCACAGCCAGTGCTAGGCAGCCCCCAACCAGTCCCTAGGCCCCAACCAGTCCCTAGGCCCCAACCAGTCCCTAGGTCCCAACCAGTCCCTAGGTCCTAACTAGCACCAGGCCACAGCCAGCCCTAGGCAGCCCCTAAGCCTCAGTCAGCCCCAGCCAGTCCCTAAGCCTCATCCAGCCCCTAGGCCCAAACATACCCTAGGCCTCAGCCAGCCCCAGGCAGCCCGTAGGCCTCAGCCAACCTCTAGGTCTCAGCCAACCACAGGCAGCCCCCAGGCCACAGCAAGCACCATTCAGCCCCCAGGCCTCAGCCAGCCCCAGGCCTCAGGCAGCCCCCAGGCCTATAGGACTGCGTCAGTTCATGTACCGCCACTGTCCATGGTAAATAAGCTTCACCATAGGAACTCTTTACTAGTAGGGGATGCCACCCACAGCAATCTCTCTGTGTATTGGGTGGAGCCCTAACACCTTTTTCGCCTGAGAAACTTGTTATCTCCCAATGATAAATAGGCCCCTTGGTGTTTAAGCCCAACAAATACCTATGTTGCAGATAGGCAGCATATGAACATTTGCCTCAGGTTTAAAAGAGACTTTATTGCACTCGACATTAAACACATCTACTGATCAGTTCAACATACAAGAGAACAGAAACATATTTGCATCTTAGATAATGAAAAATCTAACAAAATATTATATCAGTGGATGCAAGTCCTTACAATCCCTTATACAATGTACGTCTCGCAGTCCCTGCTACGCACAGTCACCCGTCTAACCACAGACGATGACAGTCAGGCAGACCAGTCTGTCTGCAGACCTCTTTGCTGTCTAGTTTGTCCCATGGGTAATCATTAGCTTATTATGGACAGTGTCTGGAAGGACTTTACCCCTCTATTTTCGGTCACCCTGCCTTTTGTCCATACTCCTAGCACACGCCACATCACACAAATTCCAGAGAGTTACCAAACCACAAGAAAAGGGCACAGAGAGTATAGATGGTGTACTACCACGTACATGAGGGATTAATAACCACTATACATTGTGCCTAAATTAAATATCAGTAGAATTATAAATGTTAGCACCACATGAGAACACGATACATCCGAGTGTCTTATCCTGTGCGTTCTGTTTACTTGTGCCAAGAGCTCAGCCAACCAAATGCAGCGTGTGTCTCTCTAAGAGTGTGACATCACTAGCTCCTCCTACTTATTGGAGACCTCATCCATCCACCATATCCAGATTGAGAAACCAACATTCAAATCCACAAAGGGGAGTACTCCCAGCATTGTACAACACTGTTACATGCTTTAAAAGAGAAGTATCATCAAAATCGGTCGAAATTTTGTGTAACATCAAACCCAACTGAACAATATAATGTATTAATTGCTGATATTTCATTATAGTAAGTGTTCCGTTCTGTGGCTCCTTCTCCTCCTCGGTCACAGACTAAACCTATTCACACACTGCAGTAACCGTGGCTCCCGCTGGTTATATCAAATAAAGTGGCACCTTACCAATTTCCCATGAAAAAATGACTATGTTAGATTTTTCATACACGATCAGTCTACATATATAGATACAATCAAAGCACCAGTTTATAAACACATATTAAATATACAGTCTATAGCCATCTTGCCCTAAAATAGTTTACAATGGCAACCAAGGAAAGACTAGTTTGACTCTGTACTTCCACCCTTTGATCACAAGTGGTACTGCAGTTTACTTCGTATTGTCTATATTCTTCAGCATTAATTCTTATCGAGGGGTATTACAGAGACCCTCAAATTCCCACAGCGCCCAATTCACCTGAGACGCCAATGTACCCATGTCCTAAATACCATTCTTCCTTTTTGTTATGATTAGCATTAAAATGTGATACCTGTCTATTTCAACAAGATAAGATAATCCATATTTAGATCCAGACCATAACAAAACAATAAATGTATTAACATTATTCTCCCATTCTATTTGTTCATCTGTGCCCTCTTGAAACTTTTTTTACAAAGCGCATCACTTGATCTTCTTCCTGAGTTTTTCACTAAAGCTTTTTATCATCCAAGCACAGGTGCTTATTGCCTGAACATAACACAACGCTGCTCTGACGACAGAAGCGCAGCAATGCATTTGGTAACATGTCACGGGCAACGTTTGCAAACCAGAATATTCCTGGTGTTACTGCCGTGACAATAAGTTACATTATTATTCAATAAAATGTAGCTGTACGCATAATAAAAATATTTTTCAAAAGTTTACCTTTAACTTATACATCGTCCTGTATTGGTTGTAGCATTGAGAATGTTTTTATTGTTAATTATAAACAATTAATGAACATTCCCTCCTGATTAATCACTGTTATTGCTGACAGCAGGGTTCAGAGAGGAATGTTAATTAAAAACAAAAACAAAAACTTTCTCATAAAAAATAATCAAGAATGACAGATCCTTGTGAAAATAATTTCATATATGTAGGATAATGTATAAGTTACATAATAGATTATTATTAATGAATTGATAAGACAATAGATATTCCAGTTTACATTGGCCAAGAAACCAGCATGGCAGCTTCCACTCATAAAAACAAACGTGCAACAAAATATGATTCTGTGTACAGAATAATTTAAGGATAATTCCACCCAAAACAGAAGATTAATTATTGGGTAGATGATCAAGTAAAACGTGCCCCAAAATCTTCATTACGCTACGGACGGGTCCCCAATGCTTTTCACGTGTCCGCCGCCGTTTGTCAGCGTAAACCTCGCCTCTGTATGAAATGGACTGGCTTACCAGGAGCAACGAGAGGGCGGCAGAAATTGCAGATCTTTCTACGCTCCTGGCGCTCCGGTCTTTTTTCATTTCATCAGCGTGTGATCTTCCAACCCCACTCTTGCGGTGGGAGCACGCTGAACAATGGCGGGTGCGGCCAACGAATGGGTGGACCCACCGGAGGGCGAGAACGTTGGGCCTGTGTTATCAAGCTATAGGAACTAAGTTTTACTTGGGATATAAAACCCAAAACTGAATTGACACATCATTTAACACATGTACTGAAAATGTAGGTGATAGAAAGTGAGTTGAAATACTAATTTTAATATATATTTAAGTTAATTACTGTGTATGCCAAAGAGTTGCAGGACAGGTGTTCACTACGGGCCTGAGTTAGTAAGGAGAGCAAAGCAAAAAAAGTAGTAACTCTGCACCTTGGCAAAACCATGTTGCATTAGAGGGGGGAGGTAAATATCTGTCCCCACATTTTATTTTTAGTTGGGGTAGGGCCTGTTCTAGATCATCTTTAAATTTCAGTGTAAAAATAAAGCTATCAAGTATATGTGTGCTACATTACAAAACAGACAGTATTTTCTTTATGTGCAAAATAATAAACTAATTTGCACCCCTTGCATTGTAACATTGCAATTGTCCAGGATCAAACTTACTTCTTTTTATTGCCTTGCTCTCTTTAATGACTCAGACCCTATATGTGCAAGTCTTGCTGGTCATGTGACTAGTATATCTTCTATCATCGCCCACCTGTATGGTGTCATTTCTATCCAGGTCAGCCATTTTGACATCAGACTGTCCATTTAGCTGTACATCTAAGAGCCATGATTCCTCCTGAATTAGATGAGATCTCTTTTCTTATACCAGGAAACGCGACACTTACCGGTAGGGGGGTCTTCAGTCGGTCCAAGCAGCAGGAAGGGTCGGTCAGGAAGAAACAGACAGGTCGTGCGCACAGATTCTCTGCTTCATGAGGGAGGTCGGTTGTATCTGATGGGAAATCAGAACTGACCCTTCAACTGGACTCCCTGTCACTCATTAACCAGCTACAGTCAGCGTCCTGTCTTCTCACCGACTCTATAACTCACCTATACAGGGTGATACGTTTCATTTCAAAGGGACGCGACAGACAGGAAAAAAAGGTTTTACTTTGATGTTTTGGACTAAAGTAGTGGACAGTATGTTACATGCAAAATATTCCTATAGTTCCCTTCTGATTTTATGGTTTAGAATCACTGTGTTTTCACAAGAGCCTTGTACAACATTCACATGGGGATAGCTTTTGTTATACGCAGTCATGGCGGTGCATTTAATAAAACTTCTAAAAAAGCAAAAGTGGAGATGTTGTCACTTAGCAACCAATCAGGATCTAGCCACCATTTATCTAGCACATTCTAGAGCAGGCCTGTCCACCCTGCGGCCCTCCAGGTGTTGTGAAACTACAAGTCCCAGCATGCCCTTCCAGCTATCAACTTGTTGTCTGCTGGCAAAGCATGCTGGGGTTTGTCGTTTCACAACACGTGGAGGGCCGCAGGTTGAACAGGCCTGTTCTAGAGGATGATATATGATCTGATTGGTTGCTATTGGGCAACACCTCCACATTTGCTTTTTAGAAGGTTTAGTAAATCTACCCCATGGTGTCTGGTGCAGACTATAGGACAGTGGCCACATGCCGGCTGGACTTGCTGCTTGGTCTAAGTTCTGAGCGTCAAGACCAATACCCACCTTGAACAAGCACGTAAGTGGCCATATTGGACGAGTTCCAGCCATTAAGCGTTCAGGTTAAGCTGCCATATCTCTTCCAGCTTCACTGTGGCTCGTTAGCGTGATTGGATGATGACCTCGCACACAGGCCAGTAGTGGTCATATTCTGACCTGCATTTTCAAGCATTCCTGATAATAATCCTTTTTGAGAATTAATGAGTGTAAATATTCTTTTTGGGCCCCAAAAGCTGCGATGTCAGTTGGCCAATTGCACTGCAAATGTGCTCACCAGACTGCGACAAAGGTCCAGGGCTGGAGCTGCTGAACTGCAGGTAGAACTGTATGTCTCATCTAGGCTCACTAGGCTCATGCTCGGGGCTGCACTGTTCATGGGGCTGCATAGAGATCATTTAGGCTCATTGTATTCACTTTCCTCAAATTTAAGCGGTTTTGGGATACCACAAGCTTATTTTTATACAATTTCACCTATATTCACGTAAGTTGGAGGAGAGAGGGGTCCAGCAGATGCTCAGAAGACCAGTGTAGTTGGGAGGGGGGACCTCTATCACTGGGCCCACCAAGAAAGTTTGTTATGGGGCTCAGCGATGCCTATACTTACGGGTAAGTGCATGCATATGTAGGCTAAGGAGGATTAGGTGCATGAGTGCTCCTACTTTTTCAACAAGATGCTCCGCTTTCCTCCCACACTCCAAAGACTTTCTGGTGGGTTAATTGGCTGCCGATTTAAATGTAAGAGTGCGTTGGGACCTTTTGCAGGAAGCTCCTGCTGCAATAAAGATCAATTTGTATCTTTACAAGTTAGCTGAGAGTTATAAACAAGTTAAGCCATAATCGACTTACTTACGACTCTTAGTTCACTGGTATAAACTTTGGGAAGATGACGAAGCCCTAAAGTACTATTAGAAAAGCAGCTAGTAAAGAGGAGGATTCTCTTTATTCCGGAGTGATGAGTCTGCTTGCTGGATGAGGGGCTGTTCCGAGTACTCTCTGCACCCTCCTAATGCAAGAACTATATTCATTTGACCTCAAATACTTGCTAAAAATCATCTGTAATTGTTATTTATGATCCTTTATTCTCCCTAATTATAACTGTTTTTATTATGAATGTGAAACAGTTGTTCAGACGCCATACAGTACATTTTATATTCATATGTACTTTTAATAAATTGTATATTCACGTAGTAGAAATCACCACATAAAGACTCCTTGCTCCGGGCTCCTTAATCAGCAGGCGTTTTATTTTCAGCATAAAACAGCTCATTGCAAACATAAAAGGTTCCACGGCTTTCTAATAAACTCACTATGCCCACAACCCCTCACTATTGTCCGGCTGCTTGTCAGCGTCGGAAGCCCCGCCTACCAGATCCCACAATCCTTTTATACACACACACACACACCACAGCAATCACACCCATGTTGTGCACCTGTGTGCTGTGGGAAAGAGTAAGTGGTAATTTATACGTTGCAATATATGTTTCAGTGCATTTTTAATATATCTCAACCATAAAGAGTGAAGTGTAACCATATTCTTGTTCAATTTTGGTATACGATTTATAGGAAGCCACCACTCTGGTTTGCGCCAATTCTTTAATTTTGCAATGTTATAATTAATTATTTTAATATAAAAGACTGATAACAATCATATGTTGAACAGATTTACAGGCATGTCTGAAAAGGATCCAATTTATTTTGTTTGGATTATAATTATACTTGTTGTCTGGTCTTATACATTTCAGTATTGAGCCAGTTGGCTGATATCACCGCTGACACCCACGGCTCTGTGTATTTTTAAAATATATCTGAAAACATTATCTTAGCATTTAAGTGTTGGTGTCAGTTCTTGGTGAGTTACAGGTATATGAGCACATGGTTTCCTGCTCTATTCTGCGTTATTAATCTTAAAAAGCTCAATATTACCTGCAGATATAGACACCTCACTGCCCAGATCATCCACAACATCATTAATATTTTTTTTTTAAAAAAAAGGACAAACTCAGTGTTGCCCCCTACGGTACCTTATTCCTAACTGCAGCCGGATCTGACTGTGTTCTACTTATAACAACCTTAAGCTTTCTTACCCTTAGCTCAGTGGTTCCCAAACTGTGAGCCACGGCTCCCTGGGGTGCCACAGCGATCTCACAGGGGTGCCACGGCCAGGGCCGGTGGTAAGCAAGGCGGGGGACTACTTGGTAATTATTTTGGCATAGAGGTGCCTTGAATAAATTATTGAGGCCCTAGGGGTGCCTTGAATTGAGAAAGTTTGGAATCCACTGCCTTAGCTAGTAATCCACCCATGTTTATATAAGCGCTCTTATCTTATGCACCAGTCTATTATGATACATTGTAACAAATGCTTTTACACAATACAAATAACTAACAACAACTGCTTTTCCAAGGTCCAGTTTACAATTTACTTTGCCAAAGGAATGAAAGAGATTAGTTTAGCATGAAACAAAAAAATCTGTGACACATTTAATAGTTTATTTACAGTAACAAATGTCTGGATATTTTGAAGTGAATCTTTGCCAGACATAAGCAACACAATGTTATGCAAAGTACAGTATGTGTAAGCTTCTCAGACTGCCACAAGAGAGGGCTATTGTATCATTATGCATTTTCCAAAAACAGAACAGATTTCAGTGACGCAGATGACTGTGGTTCGGTTGATCTCTCCGGAAGCAGAATTATTGGTCAGACTGCAAAACCTTTAGTTTCCCATCAGTGAACCCCACCTTGTGTCTGCCAGAGCCCTTACTTCATCTTAGTTACCAAGAAGCTGTGACCTAGACTGCTGGAATCCAGCTGCCTGGACCTAGCCCCAGCAAATGGGCAGGGCATGCTTGTACTTGTAGTTCCACAGAAGCTGGCGAGCCATGAATTGCCTGATAGAATTAATGTATCAATTTCAAGTGTTTAGTGTTACTGCAGACAATGCTTTATCAATGTGTCATATTACTGGGGGCTGATCATTACTACAACTGCTGGCCTATTACTGGTCATTACTACAACTGCTGGCCTATTACTGGTCATTACTACAACTGCTGGAATATTACTGGTCATTGCTACAATTGCTGGAGTATTACTGAGTATTATTGTAACTGCTACTTATCTGGTTTCATGACAGTTTACTTGATGTCATAATTGGGTAACATGATGGGTATCTCATACGGGGCTGCTATACTGGGCTATTATAAGGCTATGTACAGACATAATATCAGCCTGCGTCATGTCCTGATCATTTTTGGATGCATACAGTGTTACCTATAATATTTGTTTGGTGACATTTTTAAGGTGATCTTTGGTTGTTGAAGTGAGATTGCCTGTCATAGATAATATTTAATGCTACATTCTATTTGGAGTTGTTTTTGGTGTAACTGTCTTCTTAGAAAAGGGCCGCACCCTCACTGAGGAATGAAACCAGTTTGTGTTTGATATTTTTTAGGGCAAATCAAAAGTTATCAAGAGTGTAAATACCATGATAAAATCTGCTAACACTATGAGGGATATTAAGCCCAGAATGCCTGACACACAAACCATTAAGTGACAGGATTAAGGCTAAAACAGAAGAAAACTTAAAACATGTTGCCTTGAGTCCCCCAAATTTCTAGTTCTGTTCCTGCATGTTAAGGTCACTATTTCCTAAATGCCCCCTTATCTGCACTTGATATATATATATATATATATATATATATATATAAAAAAAAAATCAGATATAAATAAACATTAGTAATTGTTGTGGTCACTTTAAGGGTGTCGTAGTGGAGTCTGAAAACATAATATATTTAAATAGAGTCAAATTTATTAACTCTTGTGTACACGGACCAATCTGGTCTAAGACAGATCAGAAGGGTAACAATATTACATTTGTACATACATTTTATAAGCAATAATCTTGGCACCCTTACACAGAGGGTCATTTAGTTTAGCATTTACACTGATTAGATAACTATTAAAACTACATGCACCTTTACTCAAAGACGGTACCTCCATAACCACAATGTGTTAAAATATGAGTCCTTGGGGTAAATGTATTAACATGCGGGTTCTTCAACACCCGCGAGTTCAGCGTCTTTGGCAATTAAATTTAAAGCGGCGCTGCATTGTAAAGGGAAGTTTCCCTTTACAATGCAGCGCCGCTTTAAATTTAATCGCCGAAGACGCTGAACACGTTGAAGAATCCGGACATTAATACATTTACCACCTTGTCTCTGTGATTTGAGGACACAAACCACAAACAAGGCCTCATATTTTAATACATTGTTGTTAAGGAGGCACATTCTTTGAGTAGAGGTGCACTTAATTAATAGACCATGCCTCCAACCAATCACAAAATAAGTCCACACGAACCAAAACATATTGCAACCTTCTTATCATTGGTAGTTGAATAAAGTCAATATGAATTACCTGGAAGAGTCCCTCTGTAGCTGGGAGGTGTGCTGGTTCTGTGGGAACAGTGCGTCCAGGAATTACCTGTAAACAGGTTAGACAGCTAGCATAGAATTTTGTAGCTAGTGTAAAGAATCCTGGAGAAAACCAATAAGCATTAATCAATTGAGCCATAGCAATCTTTGTGTGTGTTAAACCATGATTAAGCTGTGCCAAAGCAGGGTACAAACTTTTTGGTGCAATTGGCTTACCATCGATATTGCCCCACAATCCTGGCATTATTTCACATTCTTATTCTTTTAATCCTTTTTATGCTGCTGAATTTGCTGCTCTGTCATCTTTGTCATTACCATTGAACACCACATCTGTGTTTGTGGTATGTGCTTGGCATTTCATGATACCTATTGCCTTTGGTAGCATTAATTCAAACAACAGTTCTTGTTCCACTTTAGCATGTGCAATGGGTATGCCATTTGATGTGAGGAAGTTCATTTTCCATAACAAGCTAAAATCATGGGCTACAACAAATGCGTACTTTGAGTCTGTGTATATATTTAAAGTTTTGTTTTTAGAAGGTTGGCAGTCTCTGGTGAGTGCTATAAGTTCTGCCATCTGTGCTGAATGTGGAGGTGGTAATGCCTTAGCTTTCATTACCTCGTTGTCAGTGACTACTACACAGGGCCTGATCAACCATTAGGCTGATCAGGCTGCAGCCTGGGGCACAGGGTCTGAGGGGGGTGTGGCGCTGCAACATTTAATTTTTTGTAACTTTCTTTTCTTATGGCTGTCTACCATCGGGGCCGCCACGGTCCAAAGGGGGCGGCCCCGACTGTCACTATGGAGACAGGCAGCCTAACCGCAAATCCCATGCTGTTAGCTGCCTGCCAGTGCAGCCACGGCGCTCCTAATCAAGTCTCCCGAGATTTCCACATCTCACCAGACTTGACTAAGCATTCTCTGCCCCTGCACTGACAGGCAAGGGGATTTCCTGCAAGCTGCCTGTCATAGAAGAGGATGACTGCTGTGAGTTGAGGAGGAGGGGTGGGGGAAGTAGCTACAGGGGGGGGTGTATGTGTGTGAGAAAAAATAGCTGCAGGGTGGAAGAGAAAAATAGCTGCAGGGTGAGGGGGGAGAATGGGTGCAGGGTGGGAGGTAAGTAAAATTGCTGTGGGGGGGCAATGGCTGCAGGGGGTTTAAATAAAATGGCTTAAGGGGGTGAGGACAATAGGTGCAGGGGGGAAATGGATGCAGGATGGGAGGTAAAGAAAATTGCTGCAGAGGGGCAATGGCTGAAGTGGGGTGAGAAAAATAGCTGCAGGGGGTCGGGATGGCAGCAGGGGGAGGTAAGGAAAATGACGGTGAGGGGGCATGGCTGCAGGGGGGTTTAAGGAAAATGGCTGAAGGGGGGATGATGAAAATAGCTGCAAGTGGGAAGGTAAGGGAAATAGCTGCTGGGGGGGGAATGGATGCAGGGTGGGAGGTAAGGAATGACTGAGGGGGGTATTTAAAAAAAATAGAGCAGCTTTGGTGGGCATGATATCTTTATTGCGTGGTCGCAGTTACATGGATACTCTCTGTGGTCTCAGTGATCACTAAAATACTAAATATTAGTGAGATAGGGCTGGTAGAGGTTTGTATATGATTGACCACAAATGTTCAGATATTGCTTATATATGCCTGTACAATGGGGTAGTTTTATCTGGCCATAATGGAGTATTTTGGGCCTAATCATTAAGGGTTTGTTAACATTTCTCATTAGAATACAATCTTTGCATTTTCAAAACAGGACCCCAACTTTCCAGAAGCCAGCGAGAAGACAACAAAGCTGCAAGAACAAGCAAGAGAGAAGAGCAAGAACAGGTAAGTGAAATGCCAATTAATTGCAGTAATGCCCAATAAGATGACAGTGAGTTGCATAATGTTGCACAATTTAGTGTAATATTACAGATTTACAACCCAAATTTTAGATAAAATAATAGTAGAATGTAACAGAGCTCCATTACATTATGCAGCATGACTATAATGTACCATATTGGGAAAGTAAATACCCCCATTAGCCTCGGGTTGCAATTACAAAAACCTTCATGGATTTCCATTGATTTGATTACGGTGTTAGGATGCGTCAGAGACGCCGGGCTGCGTCTTTAGTCCGGGAAGGGAGTAAACATCTAGCTGCATCGCGAACTCCGAAATTGAATGTTTCCCCTGGTAACGGGGGGTGTCGCAACAGTCATGCTGCTTCAGATTGTTTCCTTGGTGATCAGGTCGTGTCATCGCTTTGGGAAGTCATTTTGGAATCAGTTGTTTAATGTGTTCAATCATTGCATCATAGACATTGGATTTTGATCATGGTTTGGAGTGTTGGCTGTTGCCTGCCCTGACCTCTGGATTGGACTTTTCTAGAGCTCAGGCTTCCCCGACTTTGATTTTTGATTTAAATTCTGCTGTTGTCACATTCTTCTGAGCCAGCGGTGGCGCAGTACAATGTAGGTAACCAGCTGAATGGTCAGGGACAGGCAGAGGATCATAACCAGAACGGGCAGAGAGGTACAAAACGATATCCAGGAGAGTAGTCAGGGAAGCCGAGTCAGGAGCCAGTATAGTAAGAATAGCAAGATAACACAGGCGCACTGAGAAAGTAAACCAAATACTCTGGCACCCTCCTGCCGCCAGAGTGAGGTTTAAATAGAGCCAGGTGGAATCAGATTGGGGTGGAGGTTCCGGCGATCACGGAGGAAGAGAACAGGTGTCCTGTTGCCTAGCAACATAACGCGAGACACTGCGCATGCGTTCGCAGCACCCATAACCCAGAAGGACGTTCCGTTGCTAGGCAACAGGACGCTAGTGTGCCACAGGGGAAGGCGACCATTTTCGGCACCTATGAGGGGTGCGGAGGCAGCGCCTGACAGTTGTACACCATTCTTTTTGGACTTTTACTGAACACTGGTGTTTGTTCACCTTGGACCTCCCTGTGTCATCTAGAGCATAAGTCCTGAGGGCACCAAAGTATTGGTGAGTAACTCACGCTCTATAAAAATGGTGGCAAGCAGGTTCTCCAGGTCTTAGAGTTGGCTTACCAGTATATTAACAGAAGGGGGAAGAGGAGTCATCTTATTTAATTGCTGTTGTATTATTTTTACATGTACAAGATCTAGTCACATAAGTAATTTAACCCACTGGTCGTATCTATTTTTAGTATGGTCCAGTTTTAATTGGGCCTGTGCTAAAAGGAAGCTCTGCTAGTTTAGTTTAGCCTGTTTATAGTCAGATAATGAGGTCTCATTAGGGTCAGAGGCAGGCACATTCTATTTAAAATGTAACAATATAGATATAGATTGGTATCTTTGATTTCATTTTTACTATTTGTTACATATGAAATTCTACCCCCCCCCCCCCCCCATTACAGCTTTGGATGTTTCCCAGAATAGAATAGGATCCTCTAAGTGTTCAATATCAGTATATAGGAAATTCATCCAGTTGTATTTAATACATTGTGGGAAGGATTCTGAGTTACAAAAGTATGATGTGAATTTCCATGAGGTATGATGGGGGCCGTTAAGGGGTAGCTGGGTGAGGAGCCACTTTGGGACGTGATAAATAATACTAATAATACTATTCCAATATCCACCCCAATGACTTCAAAGACCAAGGGATCCACTAGTAAAATGCAGTCACTTCTAGATACTGATTTATGGACACCTGGGTGAAAAGTGAATTATCTGTCCGTGGGATATGGCAGCCCCCATGGATCAGTCAGTCTATGGATTGCCTTAAGTCCGGCTATCTGATTCCACAGCCCAGAGTGGATAGTTCGGTGTGACCGGATGTTTGTTAGTAAAGCATTATCAACCACGTTGAAATCCCCTACGATTATTATATTCAGAATATCCCAAGTAGCTAGGACATCAGGACCTGATATACAATCATTCATCTGTACCTTAACTCGAAGCTGCACAGAATACACTTGAAATATCGAAAGGATGGGGGAGAGGAAGGGTTAAAAAAAAGATTATGTAACCCAAATTGTGTGCTATACCCTAAAAATCATAATATGATATGCTATGAAAAGTAAAATAAATAAAAGACAATTAAGTAATAATTTAGACGCAGATCACAGTGTCTCCCAAGCGATCAGTTCTGGTTGAAGCCACCCAGGATTCCAAGTGATGCCAGTCTAAATAGGACAGTAAACAGGGTGGGGATCTGGGTCTCAGAAACAATATGATGTAAAAGCAGCTTGCTGTAGAGGCTAGATACAGTTCCTGTAGCAGTTCCCCACAGAGCTAAACCAACTTTGATGTTTTATTCTCCTAGTCTCCTCCAGGTGGCAGTTCTGACCCACAAATGTAAGAGGGAGCAGTGTAGGAAATGAGTTTTTGTTTTTTCCGCCAGGAACAGTAGAGACTGTCTAATAAAATAAAAAGTATATGTATATTAAAATAAAATTATTTTAACACAATATATTAAATTAAAACCAGCTGGTACTGTTACAGGGTTCATTAGTACAACAAATTGGCTTGAGAATAATCAAAACCAATCTTTAATTTTAGTGCAATGATACATTGTGTCTCTCTACAGGCATTCTACTTTGTATTAGGGATCTCCCCTGAAACATGGAGCTGTGTAATTAGGAACGATCAGTCCCTGAAGGTGTAGTCCCTGATGGTGTGGCCCCATGTTATATTACCACATTACAAATATGATTACTCAAAACATAATTTATACATTATTATAACAAGCTCTAAAATTGAGATTCTACCACTTTATAAATCACTGATTATTAATAGAAATTCTGTCATTCTGTACTTGCCCACTGAGCTTGCGTTGTGGGTGATTATTCGGAACGGAGAGTAATTTTCATATTCTCATATTATAGTGAAGAGTAAATACTAATTTACCTTTCACACAAGAGCACTTCAGTGCAAGCTGCCTCAGCTAATGTACTGTGACACCATAACAATCGTGGCTACAATGTATCACTGAGTGAGGGATTCCACCTTTCGGAATTCTACATTATTCTATTAGGAGGTAAGTACCATGTAATTGCTCTCTGGTGAGCCCAGCTCAGGGCACCACTGTTTTAGGAGCAAAGCAGAAAAAAAAAGAAACAAGCAAATTTGAACCACGACTAAACCATGTTGAACTGCATGGGTGTGGGGGGATTTTTAAATGTGCAGATAGAATAAGAGTTGGGGGGTGCTCAACTCTAAACTGTAGTAGAAAAGTAAAGCTTCAAGGAAACAAATAAATACATGCAATTAAAATAGATTTTCTGTAAAGAAAGGAAAATCCACAAAAGTGGTTTTTGTTTTTTTTTTTTGTTTTTTAGCAGTTCAGGAATAGGTGGTGCACTTGTTAGGATGAGCGGATTCATTTTTAATCTATGTATAGGTGCTGGTTCACATATATGCGCTGGGACGATGGATAAAAACACTTGAAAGCTTTAGATGCGTTTCAGTGAATTTGTTTTTGTGTTTTACATCTGCTTTTCTTGCTTTGCTCTTTACTAATATAATATATTGCACTGGTAGCACACGATGACAGAAGGAATAGGACGTGCTGCGCTATAAATTGTTAGCATGCAATGATGGGGAGTAGCCCACAGGAAACTATTCATCCTATTTTTTAATTCTCTTTTCAGGTATTGATCAGTGGATGATCATGCACTAACATCGGAGAGGGGTGAACGAGCCCTCAAAGACGACGTAGTGAACAGACATCAGGTAGTGTAACATGATCACCACATTGTGTTTCTTTTTTGCATTGTAGTCTGTCAAGTTTTAGTGCAGTTCTATTAGCACAAGAGCTGAATCATTTCAAAATGTTACTGGACAACAATTTTAAGATGAACGTGATGATGAATAATTCGTAGTTTGAGCAAGTTTGACTAATAGGGAGGGATACATTGGAGAACAGGAATATAACTTCTGTTTGTCTCAGTAAGGATAATTGGGAATGATCTAATTATGAATTGTTATCCAGAGAGATTATGTGCACGGTAACTCTGACCTAAAATCTCTTTTTACATTTGTTTCATATCACAGACTGAGAGATATTTATGATACCTAGCTTACCGTGAGAAAAAAAATACAAGAAAAAGTTGTGCAAAGGAAAAAGGTGGACCGTAGACTGTAATTTTTCAAGTACAGGTTCATAAAGCAAAAGTCAACATCTGATTGTTTTATGGACAAAATAACCCTTTTCCTTGGAAAACAGTTGTCATAAAATAATCATTGTTGGTTAAGGAACTGACAATGTTTGTTTGCACAAAGCTGTCTTAAGTCTGCAGTGTATGCCTGGCCCTGTGAATGGAGAAGGTTGTTGGAGTTTCCATCTACTAGAACTAGCGTTGATATCTAAACAATGACTCATGTCTAATGTTATGCAAAAGGTGTTGCAGAAAAAAAATATTCCCCTCCCCTGATTCCTCCAGGGACTGATTGAAAGTGCACTAGGGGGCGCCATTGTGCAGTAAATCGGAAGCTGCAAGCTCTCTGCTATTGGTCCATTTAGTCACCCGCCCCTGTTTTGTTTTTTCCAGCTCTGCACATCCCAAGACCTGATAGGGCCAGGGGCCTGAGCCCCTCTGGACCCTCTCCAACATTTTTACAAACCACCACTGCTGTGGAAACCCAAGGATGTAATTTGCACCCCTTTCTTGGCTCCCCTGTTGATGTGGAATAAGGGAATGGTAGTGGCTGCTATTGTTGCGCTGTTTGGCATATTACATGGGTCGATTAGCATGTTAGATAGTCTACTTAGCATGCTAACTGTCCAAGCCATGGGGCCTTTTCTGGACGGATGGGGGGGGTTCTCCAGGCTATACATGCAGAAGATTTTTCACACTGGAAAAAATATCTTCTCCAAACGAGGCCCTTTAGAATTATAATGCACAAAGTTCTCTGTCAATTAGTAGCTGCAATTGAATCTGTTCACAGATTACTCTGTTTTGGTAACTGACCTGACGTTGAGGGAGTCTGCTTTCTCATTGGCTGGAACACAGTGGTGTGATGTCGTAATACATTTTACACACCGAACCTTTATTGCCAAGTTTTCTAACATTCATATCCAGCAAGTTACATTTGCTCCCACATTTGTTGCCAGGTTTTGGAAATATTTTCCCTAGACTAGACCATTTACAATTATGAAGCAGAGTCCACTGTCATTTAGAAGCAGCAATTGAGTTCATCCACATATTACTCTGTTTTTCTAACATTCATATCCAGTGAATCGCGTTTGACTTTTATTGCCAGATTTTCTAACATTTATATCCAGTTGTGTTGCTCACCGGGGACTTTGTAATATGATGGCGGCTTTTACACCAATAGCCTAAGGAGAGAAATCTCCCTATTTATCAATATTAACTTCTGCACAAAAAAGTACTTTTATTCCTGTTTGTTAGATGCAATTCTCACCATCCATTCTTATTATCTAGGGTTTTAAAAAATATTTCTTAGAAGAGGGTTATTTGAAATGCTATTCTTTTTTACTAATATTAATATAAAAAGGTTGTGGGATAAACCTAATTCTCTCGTGTTGATTTAACCCGCTACAAACACGTCCTTAGCCATGTGTCAGTGTAAACCAGTCATCTCACCACAAGGACAGAGCAAAGAGACGGGAAATATATTGTCAGTGATGTAGAGAGAAAACTGAAGTCTCTGTTAATGCTTAGCTGGCTTCCATTGCAGATCAGGATGCATGGCAATACCTTGTTTATTCTATGTTTAAACAATACCCACATTCAGTGCATCCTATGGTAAACTGTAATTGCAGCACAAATCACCCTTAAAGTTATAAATACTTCTGGCCACATTCCTGTTGTCTGAATCAGTGCAGAAATATAAACAAATAAAACGGGCGTGGATCAATAAACCTCATACATTTGATAAAATAACACACTTTAAAAGAAAAACAGATTAAACATAAGAGAGTAAAAACATAGGATGATGACGTGCTCAAAATAAACACAATATATTACTCTAGTCGGATAAAAAGTCTTTCTGATGTAACAAATCTATAAATGGTGATTGTTACAGTACCAGCAATCAGCCTAGCGTAATATAAACATTATATTCCAGATTCTGTGATGCAGTATGAATTAGATTCTTAGGGGGGGATTCAATTTCCGCCCGAAGTTCCACCGCGTAAAAACCATTACTGTTATTACGGTAATATTAACCCCCGCATTCTGCTCGCAGCTCTGGGTGCTTCGAGGAAAAATCTGGCGTTAAAACTACCGTAATAACGGTAATAGTGCGCAGGTCACATTACTTTTTCAAGTAACGCGGCCAATTGAATTCCCCCCATAGGGAAGGGGCGGACGCACATAGGCAATGTACAGTAAGGGCGTGCCGATGGAGATGTGGCCCATTCAAGTCCTGGGTATCTCCTAAGTACTTTTGGTTTCAGAAGTATCATTTGCCTCATCTACAGATCAGGTCTAAGAGCCGACTGATAGCGGCGACAGACACGGCATAGTCTTTGTACTACAAACTACACGTATGTGTGCCACTAGATAGTACAAAACATGTGTGTGCAATGAAGATAGACCATAAAAACAGGACTATTGCAGGAGAGAAGCCATTTTTGTAAAGCAGTAAACGACTGATGTGGGTGTATTTAATTTACATAAATACATTTATACCCATATAAAATATACATTTATAGCTAGTATAGAATAGTTTATTGGCTAGGCAAGGTTTCAATGCTCATTGTTAACCTACAAGTATGAAATACATAGCTATTAAATATGCGAATACTCCCTAACATTTTTTAGAATTACAGAAAGACTGACAACATTGCTCCACATATCAAATAATGCTCAAATACATAATTACTACGCTCACTTATTATATTTGTCTATCACAGTCTCGTATTAGTTAATCTCCCTGCTGACTTCTGCCAAGTAAAGATACACGCTAGATATAAACATGAATTCATTGTGAATTTTCATTGCTAGGCTTACCACACATAGCATATTAAAGTGCAGAATGAATTCATAATTATAGGATTCTGGCCAGAAGCGGAAGTCTTTGGTGTGAGTTGTCCATCGTAACATATGTTGCAATATGTAGAACGAACGTTCCATGCTGTAATACAGAGTACAGCTTGAAGTAGTTAGAACACCATTAATGGTGTTTGGCGAGTGCTGACCATCTACTTTCTTCTTTATACGCTTTGGGCACCCGCCTCTTGCACCCCAGTTTTGTACTTGGGGAGTGCAGTGGATCAGTGTCTAACTTTGATGAAATCAGGTTCAGATTGTTTGGAGATAAGTTAGAGAGTAACTGAAAACTTCCTCAGAGTGTCAGCTTTGGAACCAAATCTTAACGGTGGAAGACTGAAGGAGTTAACAGAGAGAGTGAGATCTAATATACTAGTTAAAAGCATTAGCTGCCAAGGGTCTCCACTATACAATTAAATAGGACATCAAAATTTAGTCAACCTGCAGAAGGCAGATTTAAAGAACTAAAAACTATTTAATTCAAGGACTGAAGAATATCAGGCAAACGTTCAATATTTTATTTTCTTTCCTGACTACATCTCTGCAAAAGGGAAAATCAGACTGGCAGAGGTTAATTTGAAATAAGTGCAGCGACCAAAGAATTTAAACCTGGAGATGAGATTCTGAGAAAAGAGATGGGTTTTATTTAATCCAATGTAATTATATATTAGTTACTACACTCAAAGTTATTATGGTCAAATCAGACATGTAACTTAAATTAAACTTCTGAAAAGGGGAAGCAAACACTGATCTTGAAGGATTGTGGTTGCTCGCCTAGTGTGACTTATGCAAAAAACAATCTCGGGATCGGAAGTGATTTGAACTTTTTTTGTTTTGTTTCATACATCCGGTAAATTTCCTGTTAGATATTGTGTAATCTACATACCACATACTCGTTATTAATCAACAATGAAAGTATTACTAAATATCTCTTATTTTCTACTGTATCAATCTTTTATACATAACAGTATTTGTAGACACAATACTCAGATCTTAACTGACACAGATTTATATAGTTTGAAACTGTTAATTATTTATGTAATCATGACACTTTGTGCCTTATTTATTAAGGACCGTAAATGCCGATACACGCCTTATTTTGTGTAAAATCACACGCCAGAGAATGCATTAACGCCCAATTCATATTGGAGCGCCAAGGATCCTTATAACGGGCTACGATTTCAGGGGCGGAACGGGGAGGAGTCTGGGTGTATGCCCACAGTCAGTGTACAGTGAGGATGTGCCATGCTTGAATGCACATAGCAGCGTACGATTCAAGTTTTGGGCATCTCAAAGGCACGTGACTTTCAGTCGTATCACTTTTACCAGCTACAGGTCTGATGTGCGCACATTACTAGTAATTATTTATTAATCTAGATGGGGTTCTCCAATGTCACGTCTGATCACTTTATTAATGTATGCCACTAAAATGTTTTACCAATCAATTCATCTCACCAGCACGCAGTCAGAACATCTTATGAAATATCCATTAGGTAATATAAAAGTCTCTTGTAGTTTGTGCATTATAAATTTCTGCCATGTATATAATATGGGCAGCACAGTGGCCTAGTGGTTAGCACTTCTGTCTCACAGCACTGGGGTCATGAGTTCAATTCCCGACAATGGCCTTATCTGTGTGGAGTTTGTATGTTCTCCCTGTGTTTGCATGGGTTTCCTCCGGGTGCTTCGGTTTCCTCCCACACTCCAAAAACATACTGGTAGGTTAATTGGCTGCTATCAAAATTGACCCTAGTCTCTCTCTCTGTCTGTCCCTCTGTGTGTGTGTGTGTGTGTTAGGGAATATAGACTGTAAGCTCCAATGGGGGAGGGACTGCGGAATTAATGACGCTATATAAATAAATGGTGATGATGATAATAACACGTATGAGATAGGAAGATAGAAATTAGGACAATTTGAGGCTGTTTCTCCACCATAAAGGGACAGATTCCAGGTATCCTCAAGATACTCTACTAAATAATTCTGGATCTTAATATCACCATCCCAAGATTGTGATATGATGATAGAGGATCAGATCTGTGCCATATGGGCAATGTCAACTAGAATCTTCTTTAGAGGCTGGTAACAGCATCATGCAATGTTTATGTATTTATTAAGTCAAAAACAGACACAATCTAGAAAATGGATTATCAGACAGCGTAGATCGTTCTTCACAAGAACCAGAAGTGTTTATAATTATACTTATAGAACAGAGAGCGATAGTGATGTTAAATATACAAGTAGGAATTAAACGAGGCTCACGTGAAGATTTACTCAATAGCCAGGCGTTATGCCAAAGAATATCACGTGTCCCTTAATTAGGTTTCATCATCGATAATGGTCAATGTAATTCTGCAGAAAAGACTATATAACCTTGTGTGACTAGAACTATCTGGTCTTACCCCTTACCGTTGCATAATCAGGGGCAATAAGCCTGGTGACCTTTTTATATTGGGGGTATGGGGGAATTGGTACTGCTGACCTCATTCACACGTCTAGGGTTCTTTTAAACAATCTACATTGAATTAAACAGAGAATGGATGCAGGGATTTTGGAGTAAAGCATTGCATCAAATAAAAATGAGAGTACTCCAAATAGCTGGAGAGACAAACGTATTTATCCATTAGTGTAGTAAATAATGACCTTGCATATTAGAATGGTGGTTTATGTGGCTGCCAAAAAGCATCAAAGATGTGGCCCCCGCACTGTACTGAACCGTTACAACCACAACCAAACAACAGTAGTAATAGTGTGCATATAGCCACATATACTGAGAGCTGCTTCTGACATAGGGAAACCCCCCATAGGAAAGAGTTGCGGATTTATATAACCCTCTTCCTTCTGTAAATTATAACACGTGCAAATTGCATATAACAAATATCTTATTAATATACATGTGTAAATATAGATGTTCACTGTTCATGTATTAAAAATTCAAATAATGTAAGTGACAACACAAATATTGATATTGCAGTTTACACAATATTTATGGTATTCAATAACCGTATATTGTGTGTAGTGACTATTATCCTGTGTGTAGTGACTTCTATCCTGACTTATCGGGGATAAGTCAGGATAGAAGCCTCAGGTATAATATTCTGACTCTTGGATATAGGTGAACACTGATCGTTACTGTAGTAATCAAAGCAGGTTCACTCCCTTCTATAAAGTATAACAATCATAATTATTTATTCTATTGTATGCGTTATATGCATGTCAATCAGATAGTATTATCCCTTCTTATGTAGATATATAATTATAGTACAAGTTGAGAAATAAATAAAACATTACATGAAGACTGGATAAGATAGCTTAATTTTAGGAGCATATAGTGTTATAAGTCTTTTAGGAACACCTTATATCTGGTGTCATCGTACATTTCTGTTTTGTTTTTTTATTTAAATACATACAAAATAAAGGAAATGCTATTTCAAAGTTCTAGCAAAAGGAAATCACGTCAGCACCAACAAAATGGTATAAATAAATCACTTTTAACTTGAGTATAATTTGCACACAAGACACCTCCTGTATGCAGGCTTTAGGGGAGAGTTGGCCTGATTTATTACATAGAAAATAAAATGAAAAGGAAACTGTAAGATGTGTCTTGTCATTGTTTAACTTTTTTTGTTTTAAGACAGAACAAAGCATTAACAGTTTTAGTAATTGTTACTAAATAAGACAGATAGATATTAGCTAATACCAGCTGAAAATAGTGCATATATAATATGCAAAATTGGATCACTCTGGATGGTTATAAATCTCCACAAACTATGATACAAAGAAAATATAATGAAACAGCTGCAAAAACACATTCTAAATCAGTACACACTCGTAACTGTCCATTTAAAGAGAGATGCTGATTGTTATATGGGGGGTGGGGGGGACAGCAAGTTCTGCAGTATAGGGATAATAATTTGTGATTTAGTAGTCGTCACCCTCTCCATATAACCTTATTTATGGAGATTAGCTTACATCTAACCTTCTGGTTTGCAGCGCTGTGATGCTGGAGAATAAGATTGTTACATGACATTATTACTGTACTAATTGTCAGCAACTCTCGTTCTATCACATTTACATTTGGTTAAGCTGTATATGGCATTGATCTGTCAGAGGCAGTCCTTTAGAGACACGCCCTATAAAGTTATTGACTTACTGTATAATTATGCAGAGATAAGCACCGTGACCGTATTTATTTTACACGGTGCCTAGTTTGGGATCTCTGATTTGCAGATATCTCCTTGCTCTGTTTGTATCCCCCCTGTGATACATTAATGGTAGTGTTGTACTTTGTTTTACAATGTATCAGTTTGTTTGGTGCTACATCTATACGTATTATTTATTATATTATTAATAATATTATTGTTGTCTGGTTATGTGGATACTTTAATCTAATGCTTTGCTTGCAGCTCAGATACATCTCCAGTAATTGCATTTTTGTCATGCGGCATACACAGGGTTAATTTCTCTATGTGGGAACTAATAGTAATTGAGCTCTGATTGATCAGGAATGTAATCAATGGTGATATATATATATATATATATATATATGTGTGTGTGTATATATGAGAGAGAGATCGATATGAGTTAGATATGTCAATAGATAGATAGATAGAATGTGTAGATGTGTGAGAAAATCTTCCCACAGTGTATTTTGCTGCTGTAACAAAACATGGTAAGGGTCCCTGGTGTTCTGTATGGTGAATGAGAAGGGTGGGCTCTGTGCATAAGGGCCCAGTCCAGGTCTTCTAGTCTGTCAGTCTCTAAGCAGACTCATCAGGAGCTGCACCTGCATGGTGCCTGTTTAAATGCAGCTAGAAGGTGCAATCACCCTCTCAGACCTGGGGAGGAGGGTAGATCCCTCCAGAGAGGCACTGCTGTGGTGAGCAATGACATGTGTTTGATTTGTGTGTGGTACAGAAGGTCCTTCACACTGGAGGGAGAGTCCCAGATAATGTTTAGTGAGTGCTGGACAGGCCAAGGATTTTTATTTATGTTCTGTTGGACATGTTTATTAAAAGTACTGAAGAAATCTGGGTAAAAACGTAAGTTATACCGAAAACTCTGCATTTATGTTATTTATTGCTGCTGTTCTGAACCATCTACCCCAGGAGATGGTAACTATTCCCCTGAATATGTCACATATGGTGGAGAAAAAGCTAGCAAAGATCTACTCTGGTTAACAACAGCAGTAGTTTTGAGCCATTTGCAGGAACCAGCTTTGTGGGTGTGCTTGGAAGGTATAAAAGGGGCAGGCACCGTTAAGCTACATGTTCATGACTTGTCAAGAGGCTAAATACAGATTTTGCTCCATATATGGAGATTTGAGAGGAGTTAAAGCTTGGTCAGTGAAAACTAGCCATTTCTGTTTTAGAAAAATAAAAGTTAGTGCAAAGACCACAGACTAAGGGAACCTTTTCTGCAAAGCAAAGAAATTCATGGACTGAGTTTTGTTAATTGCTAGGAAGCATGAGTGTTCCTTAAGACCCAAGTATATTTTGCAGAAGTCTAGGAAAGGTTTGTTTCTGCTATGCACAAGTTGGCTGTGGCCTGGTTCTGTGCAAAAGCAAAGAACGAGAGCCTTTAAAGAACAAAGTTTATTGAGACATATGCTGGGTGTTGTAGTTCCACGCATCCTAAGCCAAGTCAAATGGTTCTTCTATAAAGAAACTGCTTCATCTATGTGAAGATAAATTGGCTGCTTTGCAAGCTACATTGTGCTAGAAGAGCAGGCGATTCCTGTTCGCAAACCAGAAAGATTTTATACAAGTGTGTAATGCCAAGCATCCTAAGTCAAGTGAGGTGCTCCTTCTATAAAGAAAGGGCTTTGTCCGTGTAAAGATAAAAATTGACTGCTTCTCAAACTACAATGGGCAAGAAAAAGCAGAAGCCTGCTGTCTCAACCTAGAAAGAGTGCATACAGGTGCAGGGCCACCATCAGGGGGGTACGGCCAGTACTGCTGTGAGGGGCCTGGAGAGACTAGGGGGCCCGGACAGACCGCTCAATCCATTTCCCTGATGAAGCATTGAAGCGAAACGAGTTGGATTGGATACTGGACCTCAGACCACCACTTGTTCTTTACATAAGAACTTTCTGAGGACCGTTCCCTTACACACCGCCGCATGCGCAGAACTGACCCGGCCGTGACTGTGGCACACATCGAGGATCCCAGCTGCAGCTACACGCAACAAGTCAGCCTCCGGGAAGAGCAAACCAGCCCTGGATAGGGTAAGTGAGTGTCCACAGCGTCCTGACCCACTGGCTGGACCTTTGGACTTATCTCCCTGCTATGATTTCAGTGGATGTCATCGGAAACCCGCAGCATTTATCAGGACAGTAGCCAGACTGCTCTTATGAGTTTTCAGTCTTTGGACTATCAATACCGATATTTGGGCCTACGCTTTTGGACTATAACATACCATAGAGACCCGCTGGAATTGCCTTATACTCTCTAGCACCCGTGTAACCCTGGACTCCGTTGGGAGCTGCATCTAATTGTTTTCACCATTGGGACTCATACTGAACTCTTATTATGCAGTTACATATGGGTGTGTGAAGGCTACTAGCCTAGCCCACTGTAACTTGTTTTACATTTTACTTATCCATGTACACCTTATTGCAAATGTATTTATGTAATCAGTGATACTTTGTGTTTACAAGGTTGCAACCTATACTGCAATTTGTTTCAATTGTTTATATCAAACGTTTGAATTATTGAGCAATAAAAGACATTTATTTAGTAATAAGTGTATACACTGTGCGCCAAGGGGACATTGCTTTGATAGACCGCTCAGTCTGTCTGGACACTTTGGACTGTCTGGGCCCCGCATTCACCGACCGTGCTGCCCCTTTTCTTTTTTTTCTTTTTTCCTGCAGCTAGCTAACTACTTGCGCCACCCAATTCCTGCCGCACTTTTTTCAGTCTTTTTTGACGTGTGTTTCGCCTGCGTCTTGATCCATCTAGAGTAGTTTTTGCGGTTAGATGCTCATAGTATCTAAATTATTTACGGCCACGCCTACATAACTCCGTGTTCCACCCTTTCCCTCGTACTGAGACGCAAGCTGTCGCAAGTGTACACTGCGTCTGAAAAGCAGACAGAACCGATTCTTACCGCGCATGCTCGTCAGTGGAAATGTGCAGGATGCGCCTGAAACGGACTTTGCGTCCGACTCTAAATGAGGCCCACAGTAGTTGTTGGCAACACGCCCTTTTAAATTAAACAGACTGCAATTTAAAGTCAGTCTATGGATCTGCTCATTAATAGCAGAATTAGCAAGATGCAATTTGTCATGCAAGTTCAAACAAACTGCCGCATGATATAAACGGATGGGTGTGTTATCAAACGGGTAGTTGATATTAAAGCCTTACTTATAACCTAGTAAGCATGATCTATTAAATAGTGGTGGCACGATTGTGATTCAATAGACTATCATGTCAAATCAAAAACCGCCGTATAATTAGATGTATTTTCTGTGTCAGATTTTAAGACCAAATTCATTGATTGACTGATAGAGAGCCGTCACTTCAACCTCGTTAACTATTTACTTGTAACACACACCCAGACAATTGTCAGTATCACAACTTCTATATTGATCTCTAAAACGCAGATATACTCACAATGGTTCCCAATGAGATTGGAAACTTGAGGGCAAGGGTTGGCTGGCAATGATATAGTAGATGCAGCAGGTGGAGCGTCAGCTCTGCAGACAACGGTGTAGTAAATGCAGCAGGTGGAGCGTCAGCTCTGCAGACAAGAGTACAGACAGGAAGCAACTTCTATCACCAGAGGGTGACTCAAAGAACAGGCACAGTAGGTAGTGTGGAGGTGCCTTTTAAACTGGGCGCCACAGCCATCCACCAATGAGAAAGGAAGAGAGGTTTAATACAGCCGGCGGGTCTGCGCATGTGCAGACCCGGATCCAAGATGGCGACGCCCAGGACGGAGCGGAGCGCCGAAGGCAGGTATGTCTGCCAGGTGCACAGCCCGATCACCCGACGCGTGACATCAGGTATCAAAGTGGAATCTCCTACTGACTTGCTTCCTATAAATGGTCTGTCTTTTCTCACATAGTTCTGTGTAATACACAACCTGCTAGTTTGTTTTCCAGGCAGTGAAAGAATCATGTTTATTTAGCAATACTGAAGGATAGGTTACCTGCAAAGGTTTCTTTATTGCAGGAATTACAACATATGTGATGCTTGAATCTGTGTTTGGCTCTGCCTTTCCTTCAGGCCACTACTTGTTTAATGAATTGTTGTAATGATGCGTTTAACCTTTGTGATCAGGCAGATTAATGAAAACATTGCTGTAACACAGACCTGCAGACAGACTAAACACTTAACTGCATGTATTACCCGTCTATACCTAATAGGAAACTTGTTTTACTAACCTATCCTTTCCCCAGGGATATACCAAACTTGCAACCCAGACTGAGGCACCATTTTGACTTTAACATAGAGGGGTAAATGTATCATAGTCTGGTTTTTGCATCCCGCGCGAGATCAGCGAGATGACAGCTAAAATTTAAAGCGGCGTGGTCTTGTAAAGGCAAGTTTCCCTTTACAAGGCAGCGCCGCTTTCAATTTTAGCTGTCATCTCGTGCGGGATGCAAAAACCGTATTGATACATTTACCCCAGAATCTCTTTTCTTAACATTGCTACGCAGATATATGTTGAACACAGTGACGGATCCAAGGAGGGGTGATCGGAGCAATCAACCCCCCAGTAGGGTCTTGCCAATCAGAAATAGGTATCCACTAAACACAATTCTCTCCATGGAAAGAAACTTATGAATGAAGAAAAATACGTTTTTAAAGTAAATATAAAATAATATTTCGTTCACTCATTATATACATATTATACATGCTTGCCTATTCTCCTGAAATTCGGGGACACCTCCTAGACTCCCTGTAGAGTAGCATTAATGAATGAAGTGAATTTCTGCTTCTTCTTTTTTTTTTATACTAGGGGGAGGGGCTACGGTGACACGATGGCGTCCCCACACGACCCCCTTTACACTTGTCACATGACCTGTCCTCCAGGAATCTCCCGGAGGACAGGTTTTAAATGTTGGAAAAAACAGCCAGTATTTATCTTATGTGCGAAAATAATAAACTTATTTGCACCCCTTGCAATGCAACATGGTTTTGCCAAGGTTCAAAGTTGCTCATTTTTTTTTTTAGCTTTCCTTTCCTTAATGAATCAGGCCCAGTAAGTGGAAGCAGCAAGAGTCATTTCAAATATTCAAACATACTTAAAGCAATTTTTACATTTAAACCATCGGGGAAGAGCGTTCCAGAGTCTGATAATCCAATAAGCATGAGGCTGACATAACTTTTTGCATCTATCGCCTCCTCTGATGGTTTCAGAAATCTGTTCAACATCTGTAATCTTATTATCTCTTTGGGTCACTAGAGTGATAAATCTCTAAAGTGAAAAGTGACAATAGGAGTCCCGATTTATTTGCATAATATTCCTTTCATGTTCTAGGAATCCGATTTTCAATATTAGTATGGTGCGATATACATATTGTAGCCCACACTTATTTTGCAATAAATATTATTTGATTCAGCTTATAAAAATCTTATCATTTTTTTCTTTCGTATCCTATGAAGACAGGGGCGTACTTAAGGGGGGGGGTTCTAGTTGCCCAGAAACCCCCTGCTGCTCGAATCCTCACCTCCAGCATGTTTTTCTGTTGAAGTCAATAAGTGATGTATTTATTTTTTATCCGGCATCCGACATAGTCTCACTGAGGCTGGTCCTGACACAAAAGGGGTTTCCCCAACTGTGTGCGTTCCAAAACAGTCTAACAGCAAATCAGCTGCCAGGATCTGTCACTGCAGCCAGCGGAGCCTAATCTCGTGAGACTGCTTACTCTGCAGGAAAGGTCACACAGCGCCAGGCACGAGCTGGTAGGAATCATGTGTGTCTATATCCAGCAGACATCTGTTATCTTATGTTGACAAATATTTCATGGTATATCCTTCCTGGGTTTCTTATTTGATCATGAATTATAAAAAGGGTCATTGGGAGCCAACAAGAAAAGACCTGCATTTACTTCAATGGAATGTATATATGCTAGTACCATTTATATAGTGAATCTTTAACCACTTAATGTCTTTAGCTAGTTTTAAGCCATTAATACAAACCTTGCTATTTACTGCAAAATGAAAGTACTAACTCTGTTCAATAAAGGCTTGCAAATATGTTTATTTCACTCTAGGTATGACACCATTATAAAGGTACAGAAACAAAGTACACATTTCAATTTAAATTCACCCCTCTATGATTAAATATTCATGGGTAGACAAGATGGGGTAAGGCAAGTATTTTTGTTGCTTTAGGATCGTATGCCATGGTGATATTCATACAGTTTTGCATAATTTCTAAACACTTCTGTGACTGACATAATGACATCGCTGATGATACCCCTTCCTTAAATCTGCACCCAGGGCCAGTTCTAGAAATTAGTGGTCCTAGTGCAAAGTTTACATTAACAGCCCCCTTGCGCCTTTGCAAACCCCTGAGGACACCTTGCAATTATATTCTTAAAGTATTTAGTATATCACATTTTCAGAAGAGGAACGTATGGCAATAGTTATTTTGTTCTCATTTTAAACATGCTTTGTATACTTGTATGCAGGCTCCACCTATTGCGACAACCCCCACCTCCCATTGCTGTGATTTGCCTACCATCGTCTACCACCAGGCGCGAGCTGGCAGGTTTCGGCCCGGGGGGGGGGGGGGGGCGCACAGGTGGCCCCATCACGTGACACGGCCGCCTGTGCGCTGACGTGGCCGCATCGGAGGCGGCCGCTGGTAATATTCAGAGATTATTTCATCCACGGGGTGGGGGATGGAGGGGAGGCGGCGGCCGGCCCGAACAGCCGTTAGACTGAGCGGCCCGGGTGCCCGCTGCCCCCCGGTCCAGCCCGCCCCTGTCTACCACACATGCAACATGAGGCCGTTTTCAGAATTTTTTCCAGGGGCCACATAAAGTTCTCAATTCACCCCTGCTCCTCATTATGTATGTGTATCTTGTGTCTCTTGCCTCCTCCAACATACGTGTCTGTCTCTATCTTCTTCTACTATCTCAGTTTTGCCTTTGTGTTCGTCTCCCTCCAATTTAACCTCTCTCCCCATATATGACTCTGACCACCCCTGTTTTATGTATGTGCATATCGCTTTGTGTGGTTCTGTCCTTTTCTTTCTCCCCCTTTGTGTGTTGGTCTCTGTACTTTTGTTCTCTCATCCTATCTGTGCCCCAGGTGAACTCCGGGGGGTATATTCACTAAACTGCGGGTTAGAAAAAGTGGAGATGTTGCCTATAGCAACCAATCAGATTGTAGCTATTTATTTAGTACAATCTATAAAATGACAGCTAGAATCTGATTGGTTGCTATAGGCAACAGCTCCACTTTTTCAAACCCGCAGTTTAGTGAATCTAGCCCTTAGGGTGTTTATTTTTTCGGTTGACCTGGACTCTCACCACCACTCAAATCACAGTCTCCTGAGATCTGCGACTGTGCTGACGTAGTATGCTGAAGCAGGGTGCTGCATGGAGACTTCCTGCACAGCGGAGTGTGTGTGTGGCAGAGCAGAGCCGGGGGTCAAACACTGAAGCCCACTGTCCCTATCCCACAGATGGCAGGGAGCAGACGGCATGTTTGAGGGAAGACGAGTGGCTGTTAATAATGCTGTATATATATATATATATATATATATATATATCATACTTGCCAACTCTCCCGGAAAGTCCGGGAGACTCTCGAAATTCGGGTCAGTCTCCCGGACTCCCGCGAGAACTGCCATTTCTCCCGCATCCCGAAATTCCGTTGTTAAAATGACGCGATTCACCGAGAATCGCACCATTTTGCCCGACGCCCCTCGCCCCCCCCCCCCCCCCCCCCCCCCCGCCCGACAAAATGTAATTTTACCCATGAGGACGGGGCCAAAATGACGCGATTCGAGGCACTCCTCTCCCGGACGTCGCCTACTGAAAGTTGGCAAGTATGATATACATTAGTGACACTGGGGTCTGTTTATCAATAGTTCCTTACTCCAGTGATAAGTACATTTTTAATAGCAATAAAACTATACTAACTATATTGGGCTTTTGGTTCTAACAATCGGGATCTTTTTTTAAAAAAAAAAAAAAAAAAAAATCATTACATTTATTTAAAAAACGCTACAAAAAGAATTCATTACAAAACAAAGAATAAAGCATTTTTTCAATTAAATGAATCTATTATCGCCATCCTGAATAGGCGATAACAGAACAGGTTGATCTCTGTTCAAATCCTTAGGCTGGGTACACACTGGATCTTTTTTGTCCAATCATCATGTAATCAGCCGACATACGACCGTTCAGTCAGATATCACGTTAGTGTGTATACTTACACGATGGAAGACTATCGTCCCAAAGTGCCGATCATCATTACATTTGGCTGGTCATACGGTTTGATAACCTCGTTCTAATCCCCTAACGATCATGTAGTGTGTATGCACTCCTGCTCACGATCCCCATAGAGTTTACAGAGCTGGGCTCTCTTCAGCCGATGCTAACGATGAATGTCCCGGTGAATAAATGTAAAGAGAGCTGTAGAAGGAATAATTGATTTGTTCGTTCTGAGACAGCTTCTGTGACTCTGAAACGAAACATTCTAACGACATTCGTTAGGACATGTGGATAGTTATAACAAGGTTTAATCAGTGTGACAATAATGAATGAATATTGTGCCGTCATTCTCTAAACGACTAGAGGACCAGATGAAGAGCACAGATCAGGTAAATCGTGTCGGTGTGTACACACAAATCGCCTGACCGGTCGGACCTTCATCGTAGGTACAATTGTTGTAAACACGTTGGTTGCAAATTCCCCAGTGTGCACCTAGCCATAGAATACTATGCAAACTGCACAAACATCTCCCTACCTGCCTTATGTGCAGGTGTGCATGATACACCTAAATGTACTATTAACAGCTGACCAGTAAAGCAGTAAATAAATGAATGTAAAAAAAAAAAAAAAAAAGAAATTAGATGAAAGCACCCGCAAAATATCCGTCTACTAGAGACCTATCTGCAGCTGCTTTCAACTCAGCATAGCATGTAACATGCGTGAACATATCCTTACATTGCTAGGCTCACCCACCACTACCTCCCACCTATCTAAGCGCAGAGAGGTGCAAGGGAGAGATCCGTCTCAGTCTGGAGTGCAAACGGAGACAGATCCTTGACCAAAAGTGCTTTTTGCACTGATCAGTTGGACTTGCGTCCGACCCTACATCAAGCCCTATGGGGTTAGCCCCATGTAATAATTCTCATGCGAGTGTACAAAAATCTTTGTTAGAAGAGGTGATTGTAGCTCCACAACTGTATAGATCAGTCTGTTACATCCACTTTGTCTTGTTAATTACATAAAATCTGTTTATTTTCTATCCGCTGTTATCATTTATATCCTTGTGTAAGCGACAAGATTCGTCCAGCTACTGTTTGTCTAGAGAGATATAAGCCGTTCCTCGCACCCACGCTGTTTGCACTTTGGGGCTTTCCATTTTATTTCCTTAATAGTTTTAATATTTCCTGAAGTATCAGTAGCACATATCCGCATGGTGTAGCATAATTATGCTTAGAGGACCAGATGCAGCGTTGAACTTATGCCAGTTTGATACAGTCAGATACAACTGAATCCCATGGATCACCAGATAAAATGCATAAAACCTTTATTAAATATCAAGACTATACACACATAAAATATTGTACAATTCATAAACTAAAGCCTATAAAAATGTGTAGAAGTAGGTCCTGTGATGATAGATCTCTAATGTGGAACAAAAACAAACAAATTCTATTTCCTAGGCACAAGTCCATCTGGCTGTTAAAAAATAATGGACAGCCGATTGTCAAAGCAAACTCATTGGTTAGATAAAAGGTCTAGTGTGCGATCAGATGTAAATGTCACAAACTCTTTAATTATAGGGTTGTATATGTATAACCCACATCTGGATAGAAATGATTAATGTTACAACTGATCCCAAGCTTGTTGAAAATCGTGGTTAATTGTTGGCTGTTTTGTCCAGGCAAACAAATAATGGTGAATACTCCTGAACCATATCTAACCTCCCAATGCAGTAAAGAGATGTATATAGATAATCCAAAGAGCCATGTTAGATGATATATGTGGATCTCCGTATCAGGTTACTCCCCTGTAAAAATGGAGAAGTCATAGAAAAATTAGCCTTTCTCTCCTATAATACCGGCAACCACCTCCACCTACTGCATTTAAGGGAGTAAAGAGCATATCCAAAGACTGTAGAAGTGGAAATTGATATTGGACTATTATCACAAGTGGACATTTATTTTAATAATCCAAAAGTCAGTGTTGTTACACGTGTCACCAATGCCACTAATTCCGCAGCGCTGTACAGAGAACTCACTCACATCAGTCCCTGCCCCCATTGGAGCTTACAGTCTAAATTTCCTAACACAAACACTAGGGTTAATTAACCTACTAATACCTCATATATCAGAGTAGACAGATGTAATATATTCAGATCTCACTAGCTTCATAATTGATAAACACAAATGTGTTGGCAGCTATATTTATTTAATTGTTCAGATCTCATTAACTTCACATTACTCTGATGACAGAAATTAATTAGCAGCTTAATAAAATCTACATTAGTTCCAGTGATTCACACTTGCAAACTATTAATCATTCACATACTCTAATATTATTAAAAAAAAAAAACAACAATCTTTCCTCTTTACACCTGAATAGTTCTAGAGCGTATATATTGAATAATAGTGCATTCATGACCTATGCATGTTCGGTTCCAGCAAAGGTGTTAGCAACGAACATACATAGATCACAGAAGCGCTGCTATTCAATATATTCTGTCTTGATATATTGCTCTCATCGTCCCCTATCTCTAGTATAGATTATCCTGGTGTCTGTCACATTCAGTGTTATTCTGCCTTTATCTATAACCGCGACAAAGGCAAACCGAGGGGGTTTCCTAGTGCCTGGAAACCCCCTCCAAACCTGCAGCATTGCCCATGTATATTATTGGGATAGGAAGAGTTGGAGAGCAGCCAAGCACTGTCTAATATTATAGCCACGCCCCCCATGCATGCTGGTCACGCCCACTGGCACCACAAAGCGCTGCGGACCCTCATAAATAAACCTTAATAATAATAATAATAATAATAATAATAATTTTGTTGCTGCCACATTTGAGAGGTTAGGTTGTTGGAACTAATACTTCCTTCACACGCCACCACGGCAGTATCCTGATATTTTAGGACAGTGTGAACTTGTTTTTAGTGAGCTAAAGTTTCAAAATCTTCCTCGTTCCTATTTCACAATGGAACAGCAGCTCTGTCAACAAGGTGACTAACACTATGACCCCCGCATTAGACCTCAGCCTGGAAGACTCAGTACTGCTCTATAGTGCAGACCAGCGACCCCAACGCTACCGGCAGATTGGCTTGGTACAGCTTTTAACACTTGTTTATTTTACATTAAATACCTGCTGCTATGTTATTACAGATAAGTGACCATTTCTTTGATTTAATGTATTGTTTGAACTTGCTATTGAGAATAAGGGCGATGTGGTACCTGCTGAAGGTTATAGGGCCACACATTCTGTCCCCAAGGTGTCAATTTAGGTTGCCCATAATCATCATCATCATCATCATTTATTTATTCAGATAGCGCCAACATATTCCGTAGCGCTTTACAACTGGGGACAAACATAGTAAACTAATAAACAAACTGGGTAAAACAGACAGAGAGGTGAGAAGGCACTTGTGTAGACAGATGCCACCGGTCACCAAGCAGCAATGCTAATGCAACTTGTAGTTCACCAGCTAGTGGGGAAGTAGCAAGTGCTTATTGGACAGGGTCGAGTCCCAGTTTTGTCTTCACAGTAGTATTAGTGGGGGGGGGGGGGGGGGGTGAATGCTGCACAGCAAAATCCTACCCTGGGGTGTGTGGAGCAGTTCAACATGGAAACTGCTTCTTGGTAATAGAACACATAATGTTAAACAGACATAAAAATGTTTTATGTATTATGTATATTTATGTTGTATATATTATAATTATAGAAAATCTATGTTTAATTTTTTTGCAAATGCGATTTTTTTTTTTTTTTATCTGTAATCACTAAAAACATGCGGAAATAATTTGCAAACACGATTGCATGAATAATGTTGGGAACAATTATCAATAGACACCAGAGCCAGGGTCAGAGGGAGAGGTGATGGGTGCAGGGCGGTTCCCTATCCTGAGGAATCTGCAGTCACTCCCGGGATCACCTCTACGCTGCAGGCAGTACAGCTGGTTCATGAGTGATACAATGTAACTGTATTCTAGTTCTGTGAGTGATACAATGTTACTCTGATCAACTTATTGATACTTCTGTATTATCCGGACACAGTGGATCAATTTACCTCCCACTGATGTGTGTAATCCTAAATAGTGGGTGCTCCGATATTTGGAGTTCGTAGCACACAACAAATAAGTTGCACTCTCTCTCATACAATGTAGCGAGGTCACAATCTGCGGCGACTCTGTGCAGACAGCGTCATGGCGCTAACGGTGCCGCAAAACGTTTTGGGACCACTTCCCTCTAATGCTAACAGCTGGTCCTTAGTGGGTGTCAATAGGAAAGTAATTGCTTAACTGGTTTCCTTGTATTGGATAATTGTGTATACGAATATTTTCCACTTAGCTTGTTTATTTCATTATTATAATATTGTGTTACCTGGATTGTTATAGTAAATGTGACTATTTTGAGCATGTTATAGTACATATTGTTATATATTCCTGTTTAGAAACCGATGCACTCAGATATATTATGCATAAATATCAAAATAAACCTGTAAAAACATAATAGCAGATGTATTACAATTGATATAGAATATTATAAGCGGAGGCATAGGAAAAAAAAAAAGGGATAATGGATGCCAAAAAAGAGGGATATTTCGAACTCTGTGCAATTTTATTACAATATTTAGACCAATTGTTTTTGAGGAAGAAAATCTATTTTATTAATACAGATTTATACAGGAGTGCGCCGAGTAGTAACTGTTCTAGGGGCATTTATCACTGAAACGTGAAATAAAATGACTTGTGCATAGAGGAGAATGAACGTGGATAAAAGCACAATAGTCCCTGTGGATTTACACAGACATAGTGTTACTCCACTTATAAACCACTCAGTCACTAATAACATTAATTACAGACTGTTTAGAATTCTAATTACATAACATTTACACAGGATTAAAGGATAGACCAATCTATAATACAGAGAGACAAGCCACATAAATCTGATACTTTGTAGTGGATCTACCAGCGGAAGTGATTTCAGTTGTATCTACTATGTGTTTGATTACACTGATTTAAATATATATTAATCACAGCAATGTAATAGTAATTCTGTCCCTAGTGATACATTCACAGATCTGTGGACAATGAATTTATATTATTCTAATTTTCACAATAGTACAAAGAGAAACACAGATGTTTGTGGGGTTTACACAAAATACACACGACATTAACCTGTTAATGACCAGAAGACTTTTTTTTTTACCAAGAGGATCTGCGTATTTTTCTGTTGGGCCGATTTTCATTTCAAAGCAAACTGGAATATATACATTTTTTTTTTTAAATGTAAAATAGTAATATACAGGCAAGAATAGCAAAAAAACCAAAACACTTATTTAAGATTATGGGGTAGATTTATCGACCTTTGTAAAAAGGAAAAGTGGTCATTGTTTAATCTCGTTTGTTCTGTAGTTTAATAAATCATCGCTCAGGTCACAGAAGAATAACTATGGCAAATACATGGAAATAATTTTCGTAACAAATACAAATGTACACATGTCTATATATATATATATATATATATATATATATATATATATATATATATATATATAATCTGCCACAAAACCATGTACAAATGTTCTAACGGGACGTATGCAAGGAGTTCTCCCACGGTATTATAAACTGCATATAAAGCAAATGTCCAATCAGAACATCAGGGTTCTGAATAGAATTCTGAAATTAAGTTACTGTTAATATGTAATAGTTACCAATCATATTACTAATATTATCACACAAAACTTCAACAAAAAATAATTGTGCCCAATGGAAAAGATGGCCCTGAGCCTCCCCCAGTCATAACCAAGCAGCGGAATTCTGTATTTGTTTAATATTCCTGTGTTTTTCTGCATTGATCTGGTCCTTGGTGCTATAGAATTTAGGAACAATTTCAATGTTTCAAAAATGTTAATTTTGTGAGGAATAATGAGGAAATGTTTCATTCTAAAACAGCCAATCATCTTGACCACATTTTTTTAAAAATTATTATTCCTTAGTGTTTTGCACATTGATCTGGAGAGACCATGGGGTGCAAATACAATATCACTTTTTGTATAAAAGTTAAACACTATCAGATTTTGCATGTAGCACACAATCGGCTTTATTTTACACTGGAGGTGACATAGTTGTGAAACAGTTAATGACGAGAAAAACCACATACTTTAGTTTTACACCACAACTCAACAAGCAGTTTTCCTATCAAAACCCTACAGCCACTTCCCCAGATCTATGTAACATAAGTGTCACCAGTCAAAACCCTGATAATTATAGACGCAAACATCCCATCTAGAACATGATCAGAATGTCACAATAGAAATGTATTGGAAGCGAAAGCTAATTTAGACTAAAATGTTTTTTGGAAATAATAGGCAAAAAAAAGAAAAAAAAATCAGTAATTAGTTCAAAAACGTTGATTTGTGAAAAAAAAGAAAATTAAAGAGATGACCAGAATGGAGATATGTAATATGTGACAATAACATGTGTCCAAGGTGTATTTCTAGGATATATCAGTGGAATACAGGTAGCATTTATAAATAATTAATAAGATTACATGAGGTTACTTAGGATTTACCGATAAAAGAATTAAATTGACCGTGTTACTCTTGTATTACCATTACTACGGTAATAGCACGCACTATTGCCGTTAATACGGTAAATTTAGCACGAGTGCTGCTCATGCCTCAGCTTTGAAATTACCGTAGTAACGGTATATAGTGCGCAGGAGCAGGGGAATCTGCACAGTGTATAGAAAGTACCTTCTCTTTGTGTAGTTGTGCGTTGGAATGTGGAAATGACACAGATAACACTTCCATTACTTGACCACGTTTTTTTAAAAAGCAAATACTTGTGTGTCCTTTTCAATACAATAGTTTGTCATAGCCATTCCTGCTATATATTGTTATTGCATAGGGCAGTCCGCATTGAGGACGCAGCGACAGATGCGCTTTCAGCGCGACTGACTCCATTTTGCGTTTTCCATGGTATAAAGGATACCATCTACTGTTATCTGATTGTACACCTCCGTTATAACAACAGAGTGCATTATGCTGGTGAACCACTTGTTGCATCAGATTAGGGCGGTGTTAGTTAGACGTTGTCTATATATATATATATATATATATATATATATATATATATACTCCTGCATTGTTTTTACATGTTACTGTTTCCATTCTTTTAGACAATGATACATGTGATTTATTTATTTTGTTTATCACATTAAAAAGCACTATGAACAAATCTGTTTCTCCTAATCCTGTTGTCACAATGTATTCATGGTTCATACAGATAGACTGTGCGCTGGAGACCCTAATCCTCCTATTTGGATAATGCGAAAGATGTTAAATAGTGGATGCTGCGATTTTGATGACTGTAGCACACGACAAATAAGTTCCACTCTTGATACAATGTAGCGAGGTCACAATCTGCGGCGAAACTGTGCAGACAGCGTCATGGCGCTAACGGTGCCGCAAAACATTTTGTGACCACTTCCCTCTAGTGCAATTAGCCGGTCCTCATTGAGAGCCAACAGGAGAGTAATTGCTTATTGGTTTCTTTGTATTGGATAATTGTGTATACGAATGATTTCCACTGAAATTGTTTATTTCCTTATTACAATAATGTGTTACAATAAATGTGACTATTTTGAGCATGTTTTAGTGCATATTGTTATAGTTTGCAGTTTAGAAAGTCAGATATTTTATGCATAAATGTCAAATTAAACCAGTCAAATTAAACCATAAAATCTTTTATAATTGATATAGAATATTATAAGCGGAGGGATACAAGACTTTGGGGCATATTTAAGAAAGCACGATAGTGCTTTTAACGGGTCATTAAGGTCCCACAGTGTCCTCCGCAAATTTATTAAGGGGGCATCGCAGCAGATATCATGGATATCTGCTGCTTTGCATTCCTCTTCGTTTTTGGGAGCAGTCACCATTCAACAGAATGGTGACTGCTCCTGGCCGCAATCTAACAAGTCCCGAAAATACATTTTTTTCGGGAACTTGTCATGTTAATGTACACCAGCAGCTGAGGCTGGCGTACATCATCGGAATGGAAGAAATCTAATGCTGTCAGCTCTGCTCCGAAGAGCAGAGCTGGACAGCGCATGTGTGCAGGGATCATATGATCCCTCCCCGTCACTCAGCGCGCTCTCTCTGCAACTATCATTGCAGAGACAGAGAGGGGATCTGTGTGCGCATTTCCAGTTCTTGGAACTGGACATGCGCAATTGAATGAAAAGAACGAGGAGAAGACCTGGAGGCAGCGCTTCCGAAGAGGGGGGTAAGTGTGATTTTTTTACATCGCAGAAACAGCAGTTTTTCGGAATTGCTGTTTCTGTGCAGGGCTGTACATAAATGTGAGAAATAGTTCAATCCTTATCATTGCGATAAGGATTGAAAACTACTATGTGAATATTGATAAATGTGCCCCTATGGGGCACATTTATCAATCAATGACAGAATTATACCGAAAAAAAAATGGATAATGGATGCTAAAAAGATGGATATTTCGAACTCTGTGCAATTTAATTACAATATTTAGGCCAATTGTGCTTTAAGGAAGAAAGAATATTTTATACATGATTGCGTTGAATAGTAAGTGTTCTAGGGGGATTTAACACTGAAACCTGAAATACAATGACTTGTGTATAGAGAATAAACGTGGATGAAAGCTGCACTTTAAGTGTGCAACACTACAAGGAACAATAGTCCCTGTGGGTTTACACAGACAGTGTTACTCCACATACAATTCAGGGGCACATTTATCATTATTCACATAAAGTGAAAAGTAGTTTTCAATCCTTATCGCAATGATAAGGATTGAACTACTTCTCACATTTATGTACAGCCCTGCACAGAAACAGCAGTTCCGAAAAACTGCTGTTTCAGTGATAAAAAAAATCACACTTACCCCCCTCTTCGGAAGCGCTGTCTTCGGGTCTTCTCCTCGTTCTTTTCATTCAATTGCGCATGTCCAATTCCAAGAACTGCACATGCGCACACAGATCCCCTCTCTGTCTCTGCAACGATAGTTGCAGAGAGAGAGCGCTGAGTGACAGGGAGGGATCATATGATCCCTCCACACATGCGCTGTCCAGCTCTGCTCTCCGGAGCAGAGCTGACAGCATTAGATTTCTTCCAATCCGATGATGTACGCCAGCCTCAGCATGACAAGTTCCCGAAAAAAATGTTTTTTCGGGACTTGTTAGATTGTGGCCAGGAGCAGTCACCATTCTGTTGAATGGTGACTGCTCGCAAAAACGAAGAGGAGTGCAATGATCCATGATATCTGCTGCGATGCACCCTTAATAAATTTGCGGAGGGCACTGTGGGACCTTAATGACCCGTTAAAAGCACTATCGTGCTTTATTAAATATGACCCTCAGTCATTAATAACAATACTCAGCGGGTATTACAGACTATTTAGGGCTCTAATAACATAACATTTACACAGAGAGAACACAAATACAGAAGAAGTTGGATCTCCAGGCACAAGATCACACCCTCTTGGGGGTGGGAGTGACACTGACGTCACATGACCGGTCCGTCCTCTGCCTGTATAAAAGCCGGTTCCCCTGCTAGAGATCGCAGAGTCACAGTCAGTGCTGTGACAAGAAGGACGCAGCGACAGAAGCGCCTCTGCCGCGACTGAGCCCCTGGTACACGGAAGACGCAGCGCTGTTATCTGACTCTGCAGCGACACTTGTTGCATCAGCTCATCCGGTGTTTGCGGACGGGGGGCGGCTCCGTTATCGCAGCAATCTGCGGACGCTCCTGATAACTGCGGCGGAAGCGCTGCGGAGAGTGTAACTTTATATCACTTATCAATATTTATCATCCTGCGACCCCCGGCTGGTGAAGGAGGTGGGCACCGTCACCGGTTCTATTATACTATGAGATATATAAGGTATGTTATCCTGAGTGATATATGGAGTCCTGTATCTGTGTATTTACTAATATTAGTTTTACTGTTTCTTTTAGCCTTAGAAAAATAATCATGTATCAATGTCATTTAAAAAAAAAAATCCTTATTGGGCCGATATAATGCTAGCTGCACGGGCAAAGGCTGGACTTCTGGTGTGTGTGTGTGTAGACTATTAAACATTGCAGCCATGCATGTATCACTGTAATAAAAACTAAGAATTGCTCCATAACTCTTAAACATATAAAATAAACTAAAAATATGATGAGAGAGGGTAAATTTTATATATAACAAGAAAGTCCAAAGAACTGGTTTATGCATAAATATGTTGATATATCACAATACAAAAGCTGCAATATCCAATATATAAGATGTCCACAATTTAAAGGGATTGTAGATAGTTACAACTGACACTTGGATATAGGTCACTGAAATTATAACATAAAGTAACAGATGTGCACGGTCTGTGCTGCTCCTCACACAGATTCCAACCCACACCTTACAAATGCTGGGTAATGATATCACCCTCATGCAGCAGCCAAATCAAACTAGTTTTGCAGAGGTCTAAAAATAGACAGATGTGCAACTGTATTACAAGTTCTCACCAAAATAATAAAAATCAACAACAAAGAAATACATTTTCATCAAAAATAAATTATATAGAAATACAATAAACATAAGGTGTGTGTGTATATAATATATATATATATATATATATATATATATATCTCTTATACCAAACAACTTGCAGTTCTCAATTTGTTTCTACAAAATGCTATTTATTTATTTTATATATATATATATATATATATATATATATATATATATATATATATATATTATTTATTAAAGTTGAATTTTTTTTTTTTTGTAATAACATCTATGCCCGGCTTTTGGTTGTGCTTGGACCTATCTGTGAGGGCTGATGGTTAACCCTTTCTGCTCCAGGCTAGTATCACTCAGCTGCCACTATAATATATATTTGTCTATCTTTCACCTGTTATCTCAGCCATCCTGTGTGCTGTGACCTTCACCTGCACTGACCTCTAACATAACTACTCTGCAATATTGTGTCTTGTGCTGAAGAAGAGCTTTGTGTCAGTAACCCCAGTAAGTGTCTGCGAACATGTTATCCCAGACCAGGGAACATAAGGGCACATTTATCAATATTAACATAAAGTGAAAAATAGTTTTCAATCCTTATCGCAATGCTAAGGATTGAACTATTTCTCACATTTATGTACAGCCCTGCACAGAAACAGCAGTTCCGAAAAACTGCTGTTTCTGTGATAAAAAAAAAAATCATACTTACCCCCCTCTTCGGAACGCGGTGTCCCTGGATCACCTCATCTTCCTCTTCACTCTTCTTCTTTTAGCAATTGCGCATGTGCAGTTCAAAGACCTGCACATGCACACAAACATCTCGCTCGATCTCTGCAACTATAGTTGCAGAGAGCGAGCGGTGAGTTACAGGGAGGGATCACATGATCCCTCCACACATGCGCTGTCCAGCTCTGCTCTTCGGAGCAGAGCTGACAGCACTGAGATTTCTCATTTATGATCATGTACACCAGCTTTATTATCAAGACAAGTTCCCGAAAAAAAATATTTTTCGGAACTTGTTAGATTGCAAGAGGGAGCAGTCACCATACTATTGAATGGTGACTAAATTGCATAGATTGTATTGTAAATTGTATTTGCTCCAAAGGATGTATCTTTATTTATTCATTCTTTGCATTTTTCCTATAATCAGTCCTATGAAAAATATGGTGCAGTTTGGTAATTACTTTTACCTTAGTTTCTGTCTTCAGACTATTTGTGGTTTCTAGTACTTCTATATAAGTACAACAGGCACATGCTGTAGGGAGCAGAGGGTCTTTGAAATGCCCCTCTCAGCTCTGTTTCTGCTGTGACATCCTCCCCCCTCCCTCTGCCATCACATGACCTGTGTCTGTAGCAAACTGTCTGGCTGACAGCCATACATTTTTTTTTCTCCAGAGATGTTGTAAAGGAGATAAAGATTTGTAAGGGGTTAGCTAAGAAACATGATTATCTGATGCACACTTAATATGCTATTTAAAGAGAAAAAATGTGGAATTGCAGCTTCAAAATGTGTATTTTAACATTCGCAATATCTGTATCTTATTCTGCTCTGTGCTCCTCTGTTCATTATAACTCCTTGTTGCAGGTGCAAATCTAACAAAAGGAAAGAAGTTTAGGCTGAACAGGGCACAGATAATGGCTCTGATAATGGGTATGTGTTTGTTTTTCTTTTGTTGTCATTCCTATTTTGCAACTACTGATCTCATGTATGGGGGGTTATTCAATTGACCAAGGTTTGTTTTTTTTTGGGTTTTTTCCCCCGCCGCATTAAAAAAAACAATTTAATAGCTTTTAACGCGGCTGCCTCTCGCACACCCTATTCTTTCAATAGATCTTCTACTGGAGCGCGAGAGGACCGTTTCATGAAAAAACAAACTGAGCTTTAAAAATGGATTTTAATCACGGGTAAAGTTAACCCACTCAAATGATAAAACCAGCGTTAAAATGACAACGCAGTCTTTAAAAAAATCTTGCGCTCAATTGAATACCCCACTATGTGTGTGATATTTATCTTTGTGTGACGTATGTATGTATACATATTTGTGCGCGTGCTAAACTAATTTTATGACCATCATGGAGACTCGGGGACTAATAGTTTGACACATTTGCATCCAAAAAAGTGCAGTTATAATGTGTTCTGCAGATTTTGCGCATCTGCGTGATTATTTTGTCTTGCAAGATACGCGCAGGTCAGAATGGTGTTCACAATGTATCTGAACACATTAAGATATGCTGTAAGGTGGTAACTTGATGATAACTGATATTCCAATATATATTAAAAAATGAACAAAAACGTCTTGACCTCCAGCCAACTAAATATCCTCAATGTGACTCCTGGTAACGGGTCATATTACAGCTGCATTGGGGGCAGAGCAGACACCAGCTCCTGTGCTTATGTAAATAGTACAGAGAGTTTTGGACAGTTGTCATATATTGGTGGTATCCTAGTAATGCCACGAAAGACCCCTGTAACCTAGTGTAGGAAATGTCCTTGCCACGTTCCAAAGATATCACATATTATATTATTATATCAGCAACTGCTGAAACCCATACTACACTATATACAATGTAGTAACTCTTTGTAACTTACATAAAGGTAATTATTTTATGCGGTCACCACATGGTTTTATGGAATGCCTATTTTTAAATTTTTAATGTGGCCCTCAAAGATATTTCCTTGAATACATAGGGACACATGTGAACTACTGAACTACGCTTAGTAATGAATTTATGTGATCTGTTTTACTGGGACATAATATAATATATGTTTACCCCAAGGATATAATCAATTTCAATCCTTTGATATTTATTGGACAATTGTTTCATTTTGGTGAGTAATTTCTTGTAACGAAACAATGGTTGGCATCCTGTGAATTTTTTCCAGCAGTTGTGCAACTGAGATGCCAAGAATAGATTGTGGTTTATGTCATACGGTCTTTGGTAAACTTTTTATTAAAATGAAAAGTAATTGGACTGGAAACTCTGAGGCCACTGTACATCAATCATCTACGTGAACTTCCGTCCTGTCCTCCGTTCCAGTTTGTGTTTTGATTGGTGGAGAGGAGGGACTGGTCTGAGTAACACCTATGGGCCAATAGCCTTGTTCTGTACTGAGTGTTCTATAAAAATATTTGCATAGAAATGAGCCATAACTCAGCCCATGGTTAGATGTTTGTGTAATCCATCAATAAACACCAGTGTATGACCTGAGCATAGTAACTCCGCTCTGTGCTTGTTGGGGGCCTACACAGTCCTCCCGATAACCCAGTTCATAGTTCCACCGTCGCCGTGGAGCCACAGTTTTGTCTAACTTGTAGAGTAAGAGGTGTCTGGGTCCTTCCTCCGGTAACGGTGGCAGACACCATGCAGGACATGTTACACGTGTTAGTAGCCGTGTTTAATGTTAGAGGTTGGCTTATAGGCAGGTGCAGACTTGCAGAACTACAGGAGTAATGTGTGAAGGAAGATTTGATGGCTGCTCTAGAGTTTATATATTGACTTACTAGACTGTTATAAATGCTCTGATTATAATTTGTTTTGTTACAGATCATACATCCTTGGTACTGTTCACCACCGTCTGCATTTACATTGCACAAAGTAAGTAGACTTGCCAAATCCAGAGTTCATAATAGAATTTTACGGCAGAACCACTTGGCCCATCTAGTCTGCCCATGATTTACAGTAGCATCAAACACTATCTGATCTTTAGTTCTTTGTAAGGATCTCCTTATGTCTATCCCAAGCATGTTTATATTACTGTACTGTATTGGCCTCTTTTGTTCTCCATCTTATTCCTATCCATGGTTCCATCTGGGTTTGTGTTGCCCTTTTCTTGCCCTCATTCGCTGGTGCTGGGCTCTGCCCCTTCCCTCTTCTGCTAATAGTACTGGTGGCGCTGACCTTTCTGTTTCATCAGGTGTCTCTGCGTTCACGGAAGGGCAAACTGGACAGGCAGTGGTGGACAAGGTTCCGGTTGGCGGTGCCAGTTCGGTTGACGGTCCTGATGTTCTGGGTGAGGCTAATATGACTTCTGATGTTGCCTTGCCCAAATTTTCTGACTGTGTGAGCTCTAGTGGGGATTCCTCAGGGTCGCGGGACTGCTTAAGGTTGTGCGCAAGCAATTCGTTAGCGGTAGTCAAGGTGGGGTCATGTGTAGTATATGGGGGGATTATGGGTAATGAGATGGTGCGCCAATACAGCCAATTTTTATTTGGTGCCTCTGTCTGTGCAGGACAGGATTAAGAATTGCCGATAGATGGACATGTTCGCTATCACGCACAATGCATTGGAGGCGTCAACTATTATAATTGGTTGAGTGGTGTTTATGGGTTTGCTGCCTATTCCTTGGCTGCACGAGTTCCTTGATGTTCAAGTACATGCCTAAGATGCATGACATGTATCTGTCCTCTAAGCCGGACACTAGGCTGTCTTATGACGAAGCGTTCAGGGCCAAGTATGATGCCAATCCAAGTCTCCTGTTGGGGATTATGGATGTGGAAGTTTGGTTTAAAGTTTTCCAGGAAGGGAGGGTGGCAGCGGATGGTTTTCTCACCGCCGGTCGGGCATGGTGGGGAGGCCTGGGACTTCCTCCTGCAGATAAATACTACTTGTTCAACAACTCCCACTTTACTGTGGGGCGTCCTGCTTTGTACACTCCTGTCTGTGTTGTGGTGGCGCCCATGCCGTTAACTCCTGAGACAAGCCCGTGGCGGCTGCCTGCGGCAATTGACCCTCCGCTGGAGCTTCTAAGTAAGGCCCGCTCCCCGATTGCTTTAGACTGCCTAGGCCGGTCACTTGCCTGGTAACCCGATGAAGCCTTGTCCCTATTTGGGCTAAATATTGTGGCGGTACGTCCAGGGCTGTGGTGGCTGATTCCTTAGCAGCCAAATCCTTTTTTGCCCAGTTGCTCGGCCAGGCTGATCTGGGCTATAAATGTTATCATCATATAATGTTACCCTAACTGTAATATGATTGGAATTTGTTCTGACTGAGCTGCCTGTGCATTCTCTTCCACCAGATTAGTAAAGCTGACCTCTTATTTTGCCAATCTCTGGTGTTTGTGCCTTATTTAATGATCAGGTCTTAGTTATGGTTTCGGGGGATGTCGCGTCATGGTTGAACCATTAAGCATTTCATGGATTGGTTACATGAGAAGTGCTGGGTCTTGTACCTCCCAGGAAATGAGCTGTGTATATTCTGACCTTTCTTCCTTTCAAGCTACAGATGCGTTGAGTCTGATATTGGTGGTTTCTCCTCTGCAGCTGGTGCCGCTGTACATACGTGTGTACTCTTCCATGGATCTCCAGATTTTTTAAATAGAACACTAATAATCCGAGTGTTCACAGAGGAGCGGGAGTTCTGCCGGATTAACGACACTACGAAGATTGGGGAACCTGTGCCTTGTGAACGCGGTGCTACAGCGACGTTACTCAATGCTACCTGTGTGTTGCTGGACATACCACAGAAGCTACGTGAGGAATTTCTGCTAGAATTTGGTAAAGGCAATGAACGCGACAAATCCGCCCCGGGAAACATTAAAGGTAAGAAGTAATGGTATAATGATGGAGGTGGATATAGAAATATAAACATTACAATCCTGTTTGTACAGTGCTGCAGAATATGTCACCAACATATCTGATTTTAAGTGATAATAAATGCTCATATTCCTCCATCTATTTTATTAGCAGACCCTTCATGCTCTAAATATAACCCAGCCTTAGGGTGGAATTCAATTAGCCTCACGTCCGCAACGCACTTCGCAGCAGAGATTTCTACCGCAATTGAATTCCCTTAGAATTCTCAACACCTAATCCTGCGATGCACGGATGGTGGTGGACACCCCCCCTCATATTTTATAATTGATCCAGATCTAGGCAAAGGAAACCCCCAACATTACTACTTGATTATTACAATTATTACTTGATAATGGAAATTTTAATAAATTCCCTAAATCATCCCAATAATGACCTCTATTGGGGGTCTACCCCCTCCACTTTCTGCTTGCTGTGTCTGCTATCTGTGGTTACTAATACTATGGTGAGCCAATAGTAGAATCGCAGCTGGGCATCTGGCGTCTGATTGGTCAGCAAAGTGTCCCTGGAAATTACATTGAAATGCCCAAAGCGCTTCTGTAACGCGATATGATGTCATTTGTCGTAACTAATAACTCTACCTGATTGGCTAGTAAGTTGGCACATTAACTGTGCACACTTCATGTTATCGTAAGTAAGCAAAATAAGCTGTAAATGGGAATGTGGAGTCATGATCCACTTATGGTATTTGCCCCCCAGGCCCAAAGTTGCCAACCCTCCACTGTAACCCACTGACCCTAACTGAAGCTGTAAACGGTGTTTCTAAACACTTTAACACGGTACACCGATAATATCCCTTCTGCCGGCCTGACTGGTAAACAGATTTGACAGAACCTTAATTCCCATCATGGTTCCTGTCTCTTATACACTGTAATGTTACACTTTATGGTTTTACTATATAGTGTACAGTCACAGATCACATATACTTTCCTGATCTCTGGAAATGTCCGGGAGGCTGGCAACTTTCAGGGAGTCCTCCCAGAAGAGCAGGCAGCCTCCCGGGCAGAGGCGGATTCTCAGCACTGCACAACAAGGTGCGGAGCTACAGTGACTTGGATCACATCGCCATGCCCCCTCCCCTGGTCACCTGACCTACCCCCCCCCCCCCTCGGTTCTCCCAGATTGAAGCACAAATAGGCATGTATGCATATAGCACGTTACGGTGTATTACAGAGGCAGGATGGCAGTATGACCCGCCGAATCTGTTACCACACAGACTTGGAAAATAAGCTGTGTTTTTGTTTTGTTTTTTGCTTTTCTATATATATATATATATATATATATATATATATATATATATATATATATATATATATATATATATATATATATATAAAATTATTTTTTTTTTTTATTTTTTTTTTTTGCTTTGACAAAAATGTTTTAAACCTTCTAATGTCTCTTATGATTATTTTGTTTCAATATAATATGATCTAGTCGTTCCATATGAGCTTTTTAAACTCCTTTCCAAATTCCACCACTGGTCTGACATTGTGGCTGCTGAAAGGCCCAAATATTCCTGTACAAATGTATTACTGTATATCTGGGAAGCCCGTAGGTTCCACAATAACCCAGACACCACGTTACCCTCATGGTAGATCGTGACGTGACGTGTCCAGGATTATCCTCCAGGAAATTCCTATAATGAGGATTCTCACACCTTGTTCTTTGTAGATCATTTTGGTTGCACAGAGAATTGACCTCCAGATAACTTATGATTTTGTTATGTCTTCCAGACTGTCCCGTCCCTTCAACTTCTCCCACACCCTCTCAGATATATTTCCCAACGCAGTCTCCAGTGATTGGTGAATCTCGTCCTAGATGGCGTTTAATAGTTGCTGCTCCTGTCGTCACTGTGGTCATCATCATTGTGGTCATCATCCTTGTAATTTTCCTTCCAAGGTGAGTATAATACGAAATATCTTGTGACCAATGATTTAGAACTTTTTTATAAGTTGAGATGATGATAACGTCCCAACGCCCAAACCTGAATGCTGAATCTTTAGTCCATTTTGACGAGCTGTGTTTACGTTGAATACATTTATCTTTCCCTCCTCAGAGGGGGGAGGAGGGGAGACTATAAAATAAGACTGGTTGGTCCTTATGGTCTTAAGATAATTTTCTACTGCTAGTAAATTTATTTATTTTTTTTCCCCCAAAAAAATTAAGTAATGCATTTTATTTTCTATTTAGTAATACTAAAAATTTAAGAAAATGTTTCATATTCACCTGTTTGTCACTCATATCAATATATAATTCATATTGTGAGAGACTGAATAGGTTAAATGCTTAGGGCCCCGTGGCGCAATTTAACAGGAAATTCTTCTCGTAGCCGGGGCTCTATCCAGTCACAACTACGTGACAAAAAGCTTGAACACTTTTTTTTTTTTTTTTAAAGGTACCGCAACAAGTCAGCGGTGGAGGAGAGGGAAAATATACTATTAACGGAGCATAAAGACAATGCGGCTAATGGGAACTGTAACGGAAATCATGTATAACAGTTATTATAAAGTGATGTGTATATATAGGAGTTTGTTCTTGTAGTAGCGTTAGGGGAGCGGTCCTCTAATACAATAAAGAAAAAAACAAAAAGCTGTAAACTAATAAATAGAGAATAGATATTTTTAAGTACTTTATATACTTGTAGGACATTTCTATATTAATACTAATATCTGCCCTAAATTCAGACTTCTAGATAAATCTAAGCTGCAGAATCTCTACTAATACCCCAGATATTTAATCTCAACTTTTTGTAGCGCTATCTGGTAGCCCGTTGTAATAGGGACATATAATTGTGGTGCTTTGTACCAGTGTCTGGGGTTATTGCATAAAACACTTTGTGTGGTCCCAAAATAGCCCCCATGTCTGATCTGATTGGCTCATTATCAGACTGAGCACAGATGAGTCTGTTGTCCTGTTGTTCCGATCATCTTGTCCCCATATTACCAGCTGTATCCTATCTGACGTTTGCCATATACGTGCATAACGAAGTTGGTGCTTGCGGGGTAAAAATGTCGAAATTCTGCCGGATATAGCCGGCATTGGTCAACGTAACGCCAAATTAGCAGAAACTTTTTTAATAACCTTTTATTTATTTTAACTTGTAAGCACATTAAAACGTATTAAAAATATAACAAGACTGGGGTATTAAGATGAATTGAAACTCTCAATGTATTAATATAAAAGTTACAATATTATGTACTATTTAACATCTAGCATGACGCTATATGCGGTAATATAGTATTTTACATGTTTACTGTATTTCTGTACATTGTTTTTAGACAACACTACTATACAGCTCCCTTACTCGCCCTCTTAATTGATTGACAGTGTTCCGGGATCGCCATTGTTACAGAGCAGAACGTTCCGTTACAGACATTTTGTTTTTCCCAGCGCCGCCCCCCCAGGCAGTAGAATTGATGCAATCCTATTGGCTGGGAGCAGTCGCTGAGAAAATCGTTTTCGAGGAGAGAGAGGCTGGAACTCAGACGCGACATCTAGTTGGCAATTAAAAGTTTTAAACATCGAGGTTTCCCCACAAACCCAGTATTATTATATTTAACAAACGCATTTGGCATCTACCTTAAAATCCCTTTTTGTAAACCCGTTTTGTTAGTCCGGTGATGAAGACTAGTAATATATAACACAAACTGCGCAAATCTAGAATATAAAACACTTTCTGTATAAAACTGCTTTGTGCCTCCATCTAAGATTGATTAGAATATCCATGAATTGCCCATTCAACGAAGCACTATCGGACATTGTATTTCTCTTCTAAATGTCGTGTCTGACTTCTTCTCATTGGCTGTATTGGTGCTTTCAACGGACAGAGGGAGGGAGAGGGGGGGGGGGGGGAGGGAAGGTGGGTCCGCCTTCATATTGTCTGATCCCAAGTCTGCCTGATCGCTACATACGTGATGTATGTACATGCGTGATCTGCATACATATGTGATCAGGACTGTAAGAAGACTGAATGAAGTTAGACACAACAATAGGATGAGATTATTATAATGAAGGGGTGCAAGGGACCCCTTCATGCCGTGGCGAGTTGCACACAGCCATTCTTGGTACATGAGAGAATATTACGCATGATTACCTTCACAATGTCCCCTCATGCTCATGACTCATTTAAGACACAAATTAGAAGTATTTTAGGGAGGAAAAAAAACAATGTCCAAAATAATGAAGGTGGGGGTCCTAATGGTGTAGCACTGTGAAGTGATGGTTCCTGTCTGGCACGTTCACATTTTCAGATTTGAAATCCTAGGTGCACATCCAGTTTGAACAAGGTTCTCTATAGACAAGAGTTAGATTGGCGCGGTGCAACCTGCAAAAGAAAACAAAACCGTTTTGCTGGGAGCCTCTGCAGCACGTCACAAATAAACTCCAACGTATTTAGCAAACATTGCAGGACAGCAAAGTTATCTGAAGGTGGAGAACCCCTTTAATGTTCTGTAATGACGGCAACATGGAAGCACTATCACTCACACTGACTGAGCCGAGCAAGGGAGCTGTATAGCAAAAACATGTTTGGTGGACAAAATAATCCTATATCTGTATATTTATATCATTATTACTACATTGTGATTGACAGAGCTCAATACAGTCTTTGTATTGGAAACAAATATTTACCCCTGGGGGGGTGCTTAGCACTCTGCCATGCGTTCCTGTGGAGGGTTAATTTTCATTACAGATCTACATAACGTATTCGCTCTCCAGTGACTTTGTTTCTAGCTTATAACAGGACAGCAATGCCATTGGCTAGCTGAGGACTGGCCACAGCCAATAAGGCGGCAGGATTTTATTATCTACGGAAAAGTCCCTGTGGAGGGGGAATGGAGACTAGCTTTAAAGTGCACCTGTCACTCACTGACCATCCATCGCTGTGAGTGGTCATGTGACCAGTCTGGATCTGCCCAATTTGGCCACTCATTTTGGCGCCCAGGTTGATCACAGATCTAGCTGTATGCCGTAGAGGCAGAGTAACTAGTAATGATGGCTGGTCCATCCTAATGATGCTTTTAGCTGTTTTTTCATACTGTTGATGGGAATGGAGAGTGAATACGTTGTGTTCCTCTGGTAATGATTCTTAGACCCAACTTTCCTTACAAACCATTCACTGCAGCGTCATTGACCATTCCTCAATGCAGCACGTGTATGTGAGACGCTCAGGGGTTTATATAGTATAATGTATCGAGAAGGCTGATTGTTCTATCGCCTTAATCTCGATCATTGAAATCTCGTCGAGGCAGCTGAGTGAGACTGTCTCGACGATACTGGCCTGGAGCGATAACTTATCGCTGTGGCAGACCGGAGGGGGGGGGGGGGTGGATTTTTTATTAATAATATATTTTATTTATTTTTTATTTTTATCATCGTCCTGAGATGGCGATAGCAGAACAAATCGACTCAATGAACTTAGAATTTCCATACTTCATCTCTGAGATGAATCATTTGCTGATCACCTGGTGTGAAATCAGGGAGCCCCCATACAAGGATCACAAACACTAGAATACAAGTTGCTTATGTAGAGGCTGCTACTGACCTCTATAAAGATACCTGGATACGTTCCCAGACACTGAGATCTTACAGCTACAGGTCTGTTATTGGAGATATCGGACATAACGGTCTGTTTATTAATAGGTGATAAGCCCTAGATCTGGTGAAAACAGGAGTTATCCCCGGATCTATGGCTTCTCCTTATGAATTACAAATAATATATATTATAAATAATATTACAGCGTTCTCTCTTTATAACGAAAGTTACGTACATGGGCCAAAGCTGGTGTTATAGAGCACGTGAGCTATAGTGGGTATAATTCACCTATACGTACCTCTGTGTGCAGAATACACCTAGAGATCAAAGGGAAGTGATATAAGGGGAGAGCACTATAATAATCCTTTCATACAGCAACTTATATTCTAGGCTTAGTGATTCTTTATATAAAATCTGTGTAAATACATTGTCATTAAGAGAGATTAATACAATGTTCCAAAACGTTACACTTTTTTTATTCTACAAAAGTAGCATTATTTGTATAAAGTGTAAATAATTGTGCGAATGACAATCATCACTTTTAAGTCTGTTAGGAAACTATGGGATGAGTCATTAAGGAAAATAAAAAGGAGTAAATGTTCTTCGGGACAAACCATGTTACAATGCAAGGGGTGCAAGTTAGTTTATTATTTTACACATAAGTTAAATACTGGCTGTTTTTTCATCTAGCACACAAATACTTGATAGATTTCTTTGTACACTGAAATTTACAGTTGATCTAGGACATGTCCTACCCAAACTATAAATCTGTCCCCACATTTGAAATGTACCTTCCCCCTCCAATGCAACATGGTTTTGCCCAGGTGCAAAGTAACTCATTTTTTTTATGCTTTGCTCTCCTTAATGATTCAGTCCTATATACTGTGATTCCATTATACAGCTTAATCACCAGAGTATTTTATTATCTAGGCATATAAATGTATTCGCATTAACCTATAGGATATGATTGCAGGGTAAACATTTACTAAGCTGGAGATGGGGTGTAATCTTATTATACTGTATCTGTATTCTCTTCTTACTATTCTGCAAATGTGAAATTTGTATAACTACACTGCTGAATAAACTATATTCTAGGATTTCTGTGTTGGCTTTTGTGTATATTTTCAGTATTTGATTTGTTTAATCAAACATTAAATATAATTACTATTATGTACTAACTTGGAATTACATTATGTCTTTGCAATGTGAACATGAAACTGATTCAAGTGTGTAAGCTCTCTTGACTATGTTGTTCCTTCATAGTTAAGTTGGTGCAATATTTGCACCGATGAATAAAACTCTTCTAAAGATTCCTGTGTTATCTTTTTGTTGTGTATATCTGTAGAGTGTAATTCAATATTTGGTGTTTTTATAGGCAACTAACTTATTTCTTTTGTCCTTTCAGATACTTTTATCATGATTTGTAAATATTTAATATTGACCTTTTGGTTAATATCTAAATAGTTTAATTGAAGGAAAAAAAGATATAATCACTCGCCAGGCTTCATGATAATATACAATGTTTTGTTACATCAGTCCGATCATTCTGTTCTCTTACAGGACCAGAGAAGCTCAAATTGTATTAAAATTGGTTCTTGAACCAGTTTGTTGAATTTGTTCTAAAGTTGGAAACTGTCCCAAAAAAATCTTTGAACTTCAGATTAAAAATCCCCCCAAAGAAATTGACGTAAGGTGAACATTTCAGAGATTAATTTACGCCTTGTGTGTTTAAGTTTTCCATGGGAACGTCCAACGATATCCCAGTAACCAGAATACAGAGGTCTCCAGTGTAATAACCAGCGTTATCAATGACCAAGGACGTAGATTTATTAAAGCTTCTAAAAATGAAAAGTGGAGGTGTTGCCCGCAGCAACCAATCAGATTCCAGCTATCATTGATCTAGTGCATTGTAGAAAATAACTAGAATCTGATTGGTTGCTATGAGCAAAACCCCTACAAGTGTCGGGAACTGGCGACAGGAGACCTCATTAACTCAGACGACCGATACCTTGTACCCTCTACTATATTATCATCAGCATTTATTTATATAACACCAGCAAATTCCACAGTGCTTTACAATTGGGAACAAAAGGTAATAAAACTATACTGGGTAATACAGACAGAGAGGTAAGAGGGTCAAAAGCTTACAATCTTTGAGATATAATAAGTTTCAGGTTCAAGGCCTGATGACTATAGCAGTGATCAGTTATAATATAGTGACCTGATTGCTGTCTGGTTACAAGGCACATGTCTGATAATGAAATCTCCTACATTAAATTATAAACATATTAGAAGTCTCTTCATTTAATTCCGCATTCCAAGTCCTTATACAGCAATCATACAAATCTGAGATTTAAATAACTTTCCCCAGAGACTTAATGAATGGCTGCGGTTAGACAGTGCTGACTGTCAGTGACATTAGAGAGGGCCCTGCGGGAGCTTTTACAAACACATACACACACCCATCACTTAACCTCAATAAATCTTTGTGAATTGACCGCTTAAAGGAAACATTTACTTCAATGGCTTTTAGTTCTAGTCATTAAGCTGCGATTAGCTGTAAAATCAATTTACAGCTCAGCAATCTGGTTATAAATCCGTCACACTACATCAGCTCTGCAAGATCTAAGCTTCTCTCTTACCCCAGATCAGTATAAATCCCTGTTACACATGCATCAGTGAGCTGTAATAAGTATATAATAGACGGCCCAAAAGGGAGGAAATTTTATAAAGTCCTAAAACATGTTTGATGCTATTGTAAAAAAAAAATTAAAAAAAAAAAAAAAAAAAGTAACCTTCAAATGGGAGAATTGAGAAATGTTTGTGGTTTCCATACAACATTTTCCAGCAGTAAAAATGGTGGAAACTCTGATGGCGGAGTTAGGTAGCTAGCCGTAGGATTAGATAGCTGGCTGCAGGAGGGCGGTGACCTGGGTAAAACATAAATGGGTTATCTACTTTCTTTTAAGCCAATAGTATAATTATTGGGTTTGTTGGTGGGTTCAGAAGATGACTTGGGGGTGAATGTATTATGCTCCAATTTCTGCAACTCACCGATATTCAAGTTTGACAGCTAAATTTATAAAGGCAAAGTGTTTAAGGGCAATTTCTCTGCACCTGAAGAACCTCCGGTCAGGGACCTTTACAGCAGGACCGAGATTAGTAGCACGAAAAAGCATCCCTGGCCGAACGGCGCTTTGAGGGTCCGCTGACCGGACAGCACCATGCGGTACCACGTTCTGGGAGAGATGATGGGGACTGAAACTCCACAACTGCACGGTGGTTCAGCTTTGAGATGGAGACCCTAGGAGTTCCGTATTCCACGGCAGCTACTTCCCCATTAGTGAAGTGGCTTAGCTGGCATAATTATGTCACAGACGGAGGTGGGGCCCCATCCCAGCCCCCCCATAGGCTGGATATCTCGGACTCAGTGTCTCGTGCCTTGATCTAAAAACTGTTTGTTTTTGGGCCTAGGTTCAAGGATGGAATGGACTAGTCTCCGTATTGTAAAGTTAAAGTGACTTATGTATAGAGTGCCAATCTTTAGTTTTACTAGTCAACTGGCTATAATTATATTTAAATACTACAGAGTGATAAATGTCTAGATGGCCAGTGTTATATGACATATTGTTGTGTTTCGTCCCCACTATGTACTCCTTTCCCCTTTATGTCCTAACCCTTCCCTGTTTCTTTTTTTGTATCCTTTGCAATTATCTTAGAAAATTCAATAAACTTTACTTCAGTTTAAAAAAAAAAAAAAAGCCTTTAATGCTTTTTCTTTTCCTTCAAACTGCCCTTTTAAACACTCCCCGTCTTTTACAAGACAGCGGTTTTCCTCTCTAAACATTTTGGAAATTTGTTTGACATGCTGTCTAGCTTTTATGGTCATTTCCATCTTGTGTAGTACTGGTAAGATCCGGTTTTGAACAAATGATGTAACAAACAGAGCGCTGATATGCAAAATATAATCATATTTATTAAAAAATAAAAATAATTAAAATAACAATGTTTGCATTAAACATTCCTCTTTTGAAGAAAACCTGGAGCGAATTTTTGTTTCAAATTCCCTGTTTCCCTAAAGATGACTAATATAATATAATATATTATTATATTTATATATATATATATATATATATATATATATATATATATATATATATATTATAATTATATATATATATTATATATATTACTAATAGTCTTACACTATCAATTTGGGATTCTAAAATATCATCGAGTTTTAATAAATTTATATTGTGCAACAATTAAGAGCTTTTCCACTGATACATTGTATGAGAACTAATGGATTAATAATATGCACGCTTGAACATAATGATCATGATACTATAAGAAGCTGTGAATGATTTTCCAGTTTTCAGACCTCCGAGGATTCCTAAGGAATGAATATTTGTTGTGCTGCTAAGGATTAAATCTCTGACAACTTTTTTTGTCTCTATTTGTGATGCCAATATTTATACTAGGAAGTATATTTATATGCAAACGTTGATATTTGAATTATTTTTATTTACATTTTTTAATAAATATTGTTATATTTTGCATATCAGCGCTCTGTGTTTGTTATATCAACTGTTGAGCATACAGTCGCGGAGGATTCCAGTACTCCCAATTCTCCAGAGCTGCAGAGTTGTAAAGGGCATTACTGAGATATTAATAGTGAATATAATTAATAGCACCTGATTAAGTACCTCTTTTTGCTGTGGTTTAGTTGTATTATGATACAGTTTTGGTCTGATGCTTCTAGAGTTAATGTATATGTCGGTGTAAGGTGAGCCGGCACTTTCAATTCCACTCATTGTGTCCACATGTTCTCTTTGTATAGGAAAGATGTCTGTAAGTGGAGCTTGTGGTTGTTCTTTTAAGTGGCTGAGATGTAACGTGTGTCAGGAAATGTCTGTCATGTTTATCTTGACGTAACCTCAGAGAACCTTTCTGTATGTAGGCAGGCGAACACTTAGGGAGGTTTCTAGTTCCCCGGAAACACCCCTGCAGACTATTAGGCAGTCATTTCTGCCATCTTTATACTGTACATTTGGGAACACCAGTGTTTCCCAACTCCAGTCCTCAAGGACCCCTAACAGTGCATGTTTTCCATATCTCTTTGCTGGAGCACAGGTGGTATAATCATTACTGACCGATACATTGTAACAGATCCACAGGTGGTAGAATTATGTCACTTGTGACCTGGAAAACCTGGACTGTTAGGGGTCCCTGAGGACTGGAGTTGGGAAACACTGCTGTAGACTGTTGCCTGATTAATACTAGCAGGTTGCTAAGTAACAGCATAAACAATAGCTGTAGCCGAAGCAGAGAAAGTCCTGTCTGCAATAATAAACCTGTCACATTAACACATAAAAGCACACAAAGTGGAACAGATAACTTAAAGGAACAACTGTATGTAAATATATCCTGTAGTGTTTCTAAGAAAAGGGCAAAAAGTACATAGTGAAATAGACATAGAAGAAGCACATAAAAGAGGTCACAAAAAGAACCAGGGTAAATGCCAAAAATTAAAAAGGAATATAACAAAAACTGTATACAAAGAAAGACAAAAAACATACTGAGACCAATCTAAGGTCAATAGTATCACAGCAACTAGTAACTGCACATAGTAAAGCAGAGAGTAGAAACACTAAAACAGTGAAAAGCACATGTGTCCAAAATGCAAATATACAAAAAAAAAAAATATAATAAAAAGCCAAAACAAAGCAAGAAAGAAATAGAACAATGAAGTAAACAACAATATATACAGTAAATGACTAAAGGTCAAATCAAGAAAACAATTCATTTTGCAATCTTCATTAAAACCAGATGGAGCTAATGCCTTAGGCCTGTAGATCCAAACACAAGAGGAGGGTGTATGGCCACAGGTATATATATATATATATATATATATATATATATATATATATATATATATATATATATATATATAGTGGCAATGGGAGTGGTTTGCCACAGGCCTCTCAGAGTGGAATTAGCTATGGAGCTAACAGTCTGCAGGTAAAAGTCTGTTAACCAAGTTATTTACAAGTGTATCACTGTGCTTAGGTTCAGTTATGTACAGCTCGGAGACGTGATAAAGTGGATGTAAAATGTGATTTACTTACATGCTTTAACGTGTTTGTATCCACAGCTAGCAGCAGAGTTGATGGGGGTGGCTGTACTGAATAGGTGTTACAGAGCACCTGAGGGGACTTCCTTTGAAGACAAGGTGGGAGTGTCGCCTGTCAGTCATCCAAGCCTGTGGGAGGAGACCTGTGTATTTAACATTGAGTTGTGCTCTTGTCAGGGGTGACTGACGCTGAACTAGTTGGCCAGTCAGTAGAGAGATGGTCTATGTCTAGTAAGCAGCAGGGTCACCAGGAGGTGCAGGCAAAAGGGAATGCTTGCTGGTGTCATCCTCACAGAAGAAGTGTTATTTATTGTGATGCCAACAATAAATATATTTGATTTAAAACAAGAAGTTTTTGTGTTGCTGATATCTGCTGGGTGTTCTTGTAACAGAAGGTGACAAAAGTGCCATGAAAAGGGTGCGTTTTGTTACTATATATATATATATATATATATATGCATATTATTTGGAAACCCCCCTTTACAAATCCTGCTTTTGCCCCTGGTTGGCTGTGAATACCTGCTCTCTCTCCTCTCTTGAATACCTGCTCTCTCCTCTGTTTCTATATTTTATTCCTTTCCCCTATACCTTTTTTTCCTCTACAACTCACTTTTTATCCTCCTATCTCTTCTATATCTGTATAACTTCCCTTGTACACGGGGCCGGCGCTACCGTTGGGTGAGCTGACGCGGTTGTTTAGGGAGCCTATGGTTAAGTGGCACCTTAAGCACTGGATGAAGGACATTATGTGAGCCTAGTGTGTTTATTGCCCTCACGTCGCCCCCCACAGGGAGCGCCAGCCGCTGACATGAAGTAAAAGCTGCCAGCGGTTTCTTACGTGTGAAGCTTCGGCTCCTCCGTGTCAGTGTTACACCCGGAGTGTGGCGTATGGTGTCACAGTCAGGTATCACGCTCACAATGTCAGGAAGAGAGGATGTCACCACCACCACCTCCCTTCTGCTAAGGTAAGCAGCGCGGGTGGAATGGGTACCACCGCCGATGAGAGGGGGGAGTGCCGCTTAGGGCGGCCATGCTTATGATTGCCTGTCTCTGGCTCACAACATGACCATTTATTTCTAGTATGTTCCTACGTCTACCGTTCTCCATCATCATCATCATCATCATCTATTTATATAGCGCCAACATATTCCGGAGCGCTTTCCAATTGGGAACAAACACAGTAAAGCAATAAACTGGGTAAAACAGACAAAGAGGTGAGAAGGCCCTGCTCACAAGCTTACAATCTATGGGACAATGGGAGTTTGATACATGAGGCTAAGTCTACATTTTGAATTTCAGTCCAGCCAGACTGCAAAGGTAAAAGTGACTCATAAGCTAAATGATCCCGTCACACAACAATGTTGGTCAGGGGGTAGTTGTCTTGTGTGAAATTGTGTAACGGGTGGTAATAGGGTAAGGTAGTGAGGTTAAGGCGGTGGTTGAGGAATATTATAAGCTTGTCTGAAGAGATGGGTTTTCAGAGAAAGCTTGAAAGCTTGTAGACCAGAGGAGAGTCTTATTGAGCGAGGGAGAGAATTCCATAGAGTGGGTGCAGCCTGAAAAAAGTCCTGTAACCGGGAATGGGAGGATGTGATGAGGGTGGATGAGAGACGCAGATTTTGTGCAGAACGGAGTTGCCGAGTTGGGAGACATTTTGAGACAAGAGAGGAGATGTATGTTGGTGCAGCTTTGTTGATGGCCTTGTAGGTTAGTAAAAGTATTTTATATTGGATTCTGTAGAAAACAGGCAGCCAGTGTAGAGACATACAGAGTGATTATTGTGTAAGATATGTGCGTATTGTGGAAATGGTTTTTAGATGTACGTAACATGATTTAGATATAGAGTCGATGTGGAAAACTAAGGATATGTCAGGGTTCCCAAGGTAAGACCACAGAGAGAGGATAAGCGAATTAAGTGGTTTATTAGAAACACAGATAACACTGGTTCAAGATGCAAGACTGGTAAGTCAGTAATGTAACTACAGTTCATAACAGTGGAATAAGCAACAATAGTCAGTGATGCAGGCACGGATAGTGGAACGGGTAACAGTAGTGAGTGATGCAGGCACGGATTGTGGAACGGGTAACGGTAGTCAGTGATACGGGTTGATTGGATGACAGGTGTAGCGTTTACCACGAGTAGTGGAACAGGTATGCAGAGATGAAGGAAATCCAATATACAGCATTGATGAACACACAGCAGAGATGAATAACCAGGATTTAAGGATTGCTTTTCATCAAATTGAGTGACCTGATGATCTGGCAAAGGGTGCTTGGAACAGACAGGTTTATATAGGCCAGAAGAAGGTGTAACGACTCTCAGCAGTAACGAGGCAGGTAAGGTAAGTACAGTCCAAGTATCACAGTGGCCCCTTTGGTGGACAGTGGTACTACAGACAGTATATAATATATGCAAAAGATCCAACAAAGTACCTGCAGACAGGCGCTGCAGAATGCAAGATGTGACAGGATAGTTCCGAGTCAAGGATCACACCTAGGCAGCGAGCTTGAGAGGTGGGGTTCAAGGTCATGTTATCAACAGAGATAGAAATGTCAGGTATGTTCTTGTTGGTGCGTGGGAATATTATTAACTCTATTTTAGAAAGATTCAGTATGAGTTGACAAGAGGACATCCAAGATGAATTGGCAGAAAGACAGTCAGTTACACAGAACAACACAGTTGTCGAGAGATCAGGAGAGGATAGATAAATTTGGGTATCATCCACATGGAGATGATACTGAAATCCGAAGGAGCTTATTAGATTTCCAAGAGAAGTGGTGTAGATAGAGAACAGCAGAGGACCTAGGACTGAGCCTTGTGGTACTCCAGCTGATAAAGGAAGCGGAGCAGAGGTGGATCCAGAGAAATTAACACTGAAAGAGCAATTAGAAAGAAAGGATGAGAACCAGAATAGAACAGTATCCTGAAGACCTAGGGATTGCAGCGTTTGTATGAGAAGAGAGTGGTCAACGGTGTCAAATGCAGCAGAGAGATCCAGGACAATTAGGAGAGAGTAATGGCGTTTAGATTTAGCAGTGATCAAATCATTGACAACCTTGGTCACCGCAGTCTCTGTGGAGTGTTGAGAGCGAAAGCCTGACTGAAGAGGATCCAGTAGGTTGTTTGCAGAAAGGAAGCGCGTGAGGTGAGTGTAGGCAAGTCTCTCTAGAAGCTTGGAGGGGTATGGGAGCTGGGAGATGGGGCGGTAATTTGGGAGAGAGTTTTGGTCAGAATTTTGTTTTTTTAGAATAGGAGTAATCACTGCATGCTTGTATAGTGATTGAAAGATGCCCATAGAGAGCGAGAGATTACAGTTTTTAGTTAGAGGAGAAATGAGCACAGGAGACAAGGATCTACCAATTTGTGAGGGAATAGGATCAAGAGGACAGGAGGTAGAGTAGGAAGATGAAAAGAGAGTAGATACTTTGTCTTCATTTGTGGGATCAAATGAAGAGAGGGTGTCAGAGGGTAGTGGGAAGGAATTGAGCTAATTGCTTGTCGAGGAAGAGGATACCAATTCTAGTCTGATCTTATCAATCTTGTCCTTGAAGTAGGACGCAAGATCCTGAGCACTTATAGTAGATGGAGGGTTTGGGGTGGGAGGATTGAGAAGAGATTTAAATGTGTTAAAAAGGCGTTTGGGGTTAGAAGCCTGGGCATAGATAAGCGAATGGAAGTATGTTTGCTTTGCAGTGTCCAGAGCCTTTCGATAGAAGCGGTCGATAGAAGTATATGTGAAGAAGTCATTAGAGGTACGAGATTTACGCCAGTGACGTTCTGCTTTACGGAAACGTTTTTGAAGATTTCACCTTGCTGCAGTGTGCCACGGCTGACATCAAAGTTGACGTGTAGTATGTAGTATCGCTGGAGCCACTTGATCAAGGGCCGTTACTAAGGTTTGGTGAAAATGAGGTACTGTCATCTCAGGGGATGAGAATGTAGAGATAGGGGAGAGAAGGTGTTGGAGAGAGGTGAAAAAGATTAATAGAGTTAAGATTTCTGCGGGTATGAGGAGGCTTGGTAGAGTTAGACAGTAGAGAGGTTAGAGCAGTGGGGGTGAGAGTGTAGCTGATAAGGTGATGATCTGAGAGGGGGAGGGGATTTGTTAAGGAAATTAGAAACTGAGCATAGTCTTGAGAAAACAAGATCAAGGCAGTGGTCATCCTGATGAGTAGATGATTCAATCCACTGGGAGAGGTCAAGTGAGGATGTTAGAAAGAGTAGTTTGGAAGCAGCTTTGAAAGGTGGGTTATTAATGAGGATGTTGAAATCACCCAGGATGAGGGTGGGGATGTCTGAAGATAAGAAGTGAGGGAGCCACGCAGAGAAATCCTCAATAGTTGATGGGATCCAGGAGGGCGATAGATAAGAGCAGAGATTGGGTTAAAAATGCGAATAGCATGTACTTCAAAAGATGTGAACGTGTGTGATGTGATATTTGGTAGAACTGTGAACGTGCACTGTGGGGAGAGCAGTAGTTCAACCCCACCTCCTTGTCTGCCTCCTGGTCTGGGGGTGTGGGTGAGATGGAGACCACCATGTGAAAGAGCTGCAGGTGAGGCGGTGTCTGATTGCATGAGCCATGTCTCTGTTATTGCCAGAAGGTTGAGGTTGTTTGAGAGGAAGAGATCGTGTATGGAGGTAAGTTTGTTACAAACAGAGCGTGCATTTAAAGGACTTTGGAAGAGAGGGGAGACAGGTGATGTGTTTGAGGTTTGCTATAGAGCGGTAGTGTTCTGATGTATGTGTGTGTGAGGAGTGTGGGGGACCTGGATTAGGTGATATATCACCGGCTAATAGAAGCAGAGTGAGAGGAAGATAGTCAAGGGGATTGTAAGATGTTTGAACTTTTATTTTCTGGCGACAGGAGCAGGTCGTGCTCGTTAGAGATAATAAATTGGACAACAGTTCATGGGTGTTAACTAGAGGTGAGTGGAGAAATAAAGGTGCAATGTGGACAAATGTTTGTGTTGATGGAGGGGTGAAAGATGATACAGTCCTAAAGATAATGCCATGGAAGGAGACCAAGTAAAGCAATTTGTTAAACATTGTGATGGAAGTAAAAGCCACAAAGTTAGGGGATTTAATAGAATTAGCTGTTTGCAGTGTTCCGTGTAGATAGACAAGTAATGCAGAAATAGGCTGTGGCAGATGTTGGTCATTACTGGAAGTAATGAAATGTTCTCCTATTTTTGTCTGTGTTTTCCAGCCGGCGCCTAGCAGCTGACTTAGAACTGTGCGGACCAGGGGAATCCGACTGTTTAATTAAAACAAAGCATCGCCAAGGCCCGCGGCGGGTGTTGACGCGATGTGATTTCTGCCCAGTGCTCTGCATGTCCAGGTTAAGGAAATAGAAACACAGGCTTCTTATAAACACAATATTGTGTCTAACTGCGTTTTCAGACACTTTCACATACGTCTCACCCCACATACGTCACCCCATAGACTAAAGCTAAGATGTAGTCAGGCTAATTTAGGAATACACTACATTTGTGCTAATTGGTCAGATAATCAAAGGAAAAGAAAAACATTTGTAGAATAGGCTAAAGGAGGCCAGATACCTATCATAAATTAGGCATCAATAAAAGACTCAGCCAACGTAAGTTAGAACAATAGATGACAAATTCCTATTATACCACTTTCATACTGCCGCCCCGGCAATATCCCGGGTAGTTAACCCGGTATATTACCGGGGCACAGGGCAGTAAAAATTAGCAGTTTACCGGGTCGGGCGGATTCATACTGCACCTGCCCGACCCGGCTTTTTTAAAAAAAAAAGATTAAAAAGAGATTTTAATTAAAAAAAAATACTTTACAAGTGTTTTCTTACCTTATTTTCAGCCAGCGGTGTCTCCGGAGCGTTCCCGGCTGTCAGGGGGACCTCTGGGTAATAAAATGATGTCTTTTCTAGTCCATTAGAAATGACATCATTTTATTACCCAGAGGTCCCCCTGACAGCCAGGAACGCTCCAGAGACACCGCTGGCTGAAAATAAGGTAAGAAAACACTTGTAAAGTATTTTTTTTTAATTAAAATCTATTTTTTAACACTTTTTTTTTTAACACTATGAATGGTGAGACCCGGTAATTACCCGGGTTAAACCATTCATAGTGCAGGCTAGTGGGGTCCAACACGGGAATTACCCCTCGCAAAATCCCGGTTCTAAGTCCCGGACTTTAGACCCGGGATTTTGTGGTTGGACTGTTCATACTGCACCAAGTACCGGGTTTTTCAGCGTGCCTCTGCAAAACCCCGGTATTTTGGTGCAGTATGAATGGGGTATTACATACTTTTCAAACACACAGTTGCAGGGCTCAGATACACAAATTAATGAAGTTCAGAATCTCTCCCTTACGTCACCTACGGTATCGGCTTTGATGTTGTGCAGCAGTCTTGTCCCTGGTTCTTCCCTTCGCTAATAGGATGCTACCACTCCCAACACCTGGGCTGTTCCTGGCTTCTGGCAGAGGACTTGGGCAGTGACGTAAGGGGCACCTGCAAAGTGTAACTTCACTTTGACATTGGCAACTCGTTTGTATATGTTTTATATTCGCTGAGCCTAATATTTCAATTTATAAATCAGTCCCTGCCCGGGGCTTAGTCTTGTTCCAGTACGTGTAAGATCTCGCCAGTTTGGCTTGAGGTATGTGGTATTGTCAGGGCCGGATTAAGGGAATGGAGGCCCTGGGTGATCAATAATGCTGCTGAGGACTTTGAAGGGCCCCTGGATGCCCGTGGCCCCTGGGCTATAGCCCAGTTAGATCTCGGGTTAATCTGGCCCTGGGTATTGTTTATCTTACTTTACATCTTTTAGTAAACTTGCACATGGAAGACATATTTTGCTCCTTATTGTTACACATGATGGTTCATTTTGAGGAATGTTTCACGCAATTTGGCCAAGTTCTATTTCAACAAAAAAAACTTGTTTAACCAAAATAGAACATTTCTAAGGGTAGTAAGAGCCATTTATTATGTCAATATGTAAAATTACCCCAATAGACACCTGAGACCCGGTAATAACTTCTGTGTATATCGGCAGTGACTGTGGTACATCCTACATTGTAGTAAAATATTGCAGACTTATATTTACGTGTGCCGGTGCGTGGTGCCCGAGAGAAGAGGGTCACTGCTGGCCACGTAAACTGTCATTTATTCACCCTGCGGCCACAGGTCGGCGCTATAGAGCTGCCCGCTGAGCCACAGTCACGTGACTCCCACAGTACTGGAAATTCATATATCTGTTATCCTTGAATCTAGTACTGAATGGTTAACCACAAGTCTTCAATTTGTTATGAATCACTTTGGTGTCAGGTTGTATCAATATTTAACCACAGTTTGTGATTTCATCGGTTCTCATAGCCTGTACATGAAATTGTTATGACCACAACTATGTTGCTTGATGCATGCTACCGTGTTCTTTATACTTACTGAAGTTCCAGTCTGCATGACAAAGACCTTTGCTTCACTGTGCTACAGGCTGCTAACTGAACATCCTTGCCATGCTCCTTATCCTGTATAAGAACTTGTTGACAACCAGATACGTTGGCTGATGTATGCTACCATGTTCTGTATGTTCATTGGTGCTTCGATTTGCATATAAAGAACCTGTTTATAGTTATAACTCTGCATATGGACTGTTTAGGGGGACCAGCATAATTAAATCGTATATTTTCCTATAACCAGTGGTTTTTAATTAAATGTCTATAGGGGGCCTGAATTACTAGGCTGCCCCTAACCTTCCTGCCCTCCCCTCCCCCTCCCCTCCCTAATATTTCACATACAACACCTTGTGCACCAGTACTGGTGCTATGCAGAACGACGGTGATTGGGTCAAACATTCGGGCGTTGGGTCAAAGGCATCTACTGTCTGGATGGAGCGCTAAAATCGGGACAGTGGGGAGGTGCGTTTAAGCTGGGGATGCGGCCTACAAGAAATCTGAATAACGCCATTCAAAGATGTTATTGAATAGGCTGCATTCATAGTACGGCTAAGACCACAGTCTGAGGGTCAACAGAGATTAGTGATGGGAGCTAGGGGAGGTAACCGGTGGCTTCTTTAATGTATGATTGGGGTGTCCTAGCCTCAATATGTGCCGTGTGTACAATCATTATTTCCAGAAACGTCAATTGATAAATGTCCCTTTACATATATTATTCAGATATTGCTCACAGGCACTTTCAGACATGTTAATGTTTACCAAGTAGTGTAGATGGGGTAATGTACCCTGTACAAAAAAATATAAGGATATTAGTGGTCACCAAGGACTGCAGGGACTATATAAATTAACGAGACTGTCAGCCCAGTGATTCATACAGGTGAGGACCCTCAAACAAGGTGACTCACACAGCGGTCACTGTCATAGATCAAACCCACAGATGGCACTAAGTTTCCTCACCTGAATCTGGTGTCCTCTGCCAGCTTGCTTCCA